>NC_141067.1:26199453-26336953 GCF_041138505.1 Cibotium barometz
ATAAAAAATTCACATGCCCCCACACACACGCATACGTGTTCAAGTGAAATGTAGGTGCACGGGTAAAAACAAGAAAACAACGCCTAATGTATACACTTGAAAGTGTTGGAATGGAGATAAAGATACCAACACACACAAATCCAACAAGCAAGGAGAGATAGAGAGAAGTACAACACTCAAAGTAGATTGATGAGAATGAGGGAAGTATAACTGAAGTGACATGATAAGGCCACTTACACATATTCGAGAGGAAAAATCTCCTAAGGAGGGAGTCGAAGGTAGAAACACCTCACACAAATGCAAAAAACAAGGAGAAATAGATAGAAGAACAACACTTAAAGTAGATAGATGAGAATAAGTAAAGTACAAGTGAAGTGACATGATAAGGTCACTTACACTCATAAATTTTTTTACACACGCCTGGAGTAGAGATGAATGTAGCAACACACACATAGATGCAGCAAGCAAGGAAAGATAAAGAGAATGAGTGAAGTACAAGTGAAGTGACATGATAAGGTCACTTATACACACTCATAAGAGTGTGAACACATGCTTAGGGGGAGAATCTCCCAAGGAGGGAAAAAGTTACTTGACCCATTATTAGCATATATCCACACGTTATTGCTATATAAATGACTACAAATCCCCCCTATAGTGATGATTTGAACATGTGGTTTATCAAATAAGCCCAATGTTTTGCAAAAAGCTTCAAACTTCTCTCATGAGAGAGACTTCATGAACATATATGCCACATTGTCATGTGTATAGAGATATAAGCCAAGATAATCTCTCTTACAACAATAAGCCTCTCCTAGACATAATGCACCTCAATGTGCTTTGTGCAAGTATGAAACATTGGGTTCCTTGCAATGGCAAATGCACTTTGGCTATTAGTGGAAGACAGACACTAAGATCTACCAAAAGGTGTGTGAGCCATACACAATCCATAGTATCACTATAAAAGCTACCTTGTACACTTAACTTTAGAGCTCTAATTGGCGACAGTTAGTTGCTTCTTGCTGAGCCATAATATACATGAATCACCAAGATGAAAGAAACAGCCACTAGTGGACACTTGTGCCTCATAACATCCAGCCCAATCGGAGCACTGAAAGCATGCGACTGAATATCACCCCCTTTAGCATAGCACATCCCAAGGGATTGAGTACCCTATAAGTATTGGAATACTCGCTTGGTAGCAAATGCTTATTTTCTGGACTGTGCATAAAAACCTACTCAACTAGGAGACTCCAAACTGAATGGCTAGCCGCATATTGCATAGATAGATGCATAGATAGATGAGGCACCCAACAATAGCCTATTGAGAAAGTGATGCATTAAATGGTTCACTTACATCTTGGAGAGTGACTAAGCCTTGCACCTTTCTCTACTACCAATGTAGCAAACAAGCTTACAGTCTTTAATACTAAACCATGTAAGTAGCCTTTATATGTACTTTGATTACAACATCATAATATCATTATTACATTGTATAAACTATATACCCAAATAATAATGTAACAAGACCAAATCTGTTATCTAAAATAACACATGAAATTCAATCTTGAAGGCTAAAATCTTCTCCTCATTCATACAAGACATGGGTACAAAGGTCTTATCATAATCTATATCCTTCTTAACCCTTTGTAACAAGCCTTGCGTTGTATTGATAAAATCTACCATCAACTTAATGCTTAAGCTTATAAAACCACTTCGTATCAGTGGTCTTTTACCATAAGACAAATCTGCCGATACCATGTGTCATTTTTGAAACATGGACTATATCCAATGATTATTTTCTTGTGCTTTCTCAAAGAAAAAAAGTTTCTCTTCTTGCATATATTGGTAATGAGAGCATAGTCCACAAAAGAATAAAATGCATGATGAGAAGCGACAAGTGTCCTACTAGGTAAAAGAGTAGTTGATATATTGGTAATGAGAGAATAATCCATAAAAGAATAAAATGTATGATGAGAACCTGTAGGTGACCTACTAGGTAAAGAAGTAGCTAATTTGCTATCCCGTATTATTTACATCAGCCATTTTGGCACACTCTTGGATGCTTTTATGGCTACCCTTTACTGGTCGACCCACACCACCACTACATCATCCACAATTGCCTCATTAATAGGTTGATATGTGGGCTGAAATTTAAGTTGATTTTTAGCCGGTATGGGTTGATTTGTAGCACCTTGTTCAGCATTCGTTTGCTCCACATATGGCTATCCACATTGTATGATCGTAGGAGTGTATTAAAGATGTCATGTGTGCATGCATTTTGTTGTTTTTTTTTTTGCGTAAAAGCATGGGTTGAACTGAGTTCTCAATAAAAACAACATCTCTACTCACCAAAATCCACCTTGTGGTTCGATGGTAGAGTATATACCCTTTGCTTTCTAAGTTGTAACCCACAAAATGCAGAAACATGTAAATGAGCCATAGGGACCTGCAAGGCCTGCTGGTGTGGGACATCTATTTAGCATATAAGTGGCATACATAACTACCTCCAACCAAAAAATGAGGCAAATCCTGATCTTTATCAACCATGCAATGTGCCATCTTGGTGGTGGGGTGGGGGAATGGCCATGCAGCTCCTAGTACATCTTTATGGGGTTGAGTATGGCACTGACTATGACTACTAACCTATGTAGTCATGTTATGGTCTCGATGGTCACCCCACATATACATGCCTATCAAGATACATGGCCCAGTCCCTTCTCCACACGGTTCATTAATCATCATTATGAGCTTACCCCCTAGCTTCTACTAGCATACAACCTTTTGCTTAGCAGTTCCAGACCAACCACCATCGAAGCTCTCTTCACAGGTGCACATGGGTGTGAGGCTTTGCCATCTATTATATCACTTCAATAATACATTATTCTTCTCTATATCTATTATTATGCAACTTGAGTTTTATAGTTTTGTGCTATGAAAGATCCTCTTCTTGTGAGTATTCTTGTGTATACACCACACATTGTATCCTCTTATATGTTTTTAGAGCTCCGACTCAGTTACAAAACTTCTTTTCCAATTGTTGCCTATCTATCCCTTAGAGGAATGGTATCTTCCATAAGACCACAGCCAACCACCATTTGTTGGTGGTGCTGATGGTGGAAAGCTTAGCAACACCAATTTGGAAGTTCAAGCTTAAGGCTATTCTTTCCTCCTATGGGCTCTAGGACACCACCATTGGTGTTGATGGGATGTAGACGGCAACAAGGGATGTAGTATTGTCATTGTTATTGATGTTCACTTGCCACCAACAAAGGTGTTGATGTTCACCCCCACCACCAACAAAGGGGTGTTGATGTTCGCCCCCACCACCAACAAGGGATGTAGTACCGTCATTGTTGTTGATGTTCACGCCGCCAACAAGGGATGTTCACTTGCCACCAACAATGGATGTAGATGGCAACCCTATACTATCATTGGTGTTAATGATCACCTACCCACCAATAAGGGATACAGGCGTCAACCCAAGACGTCAACCCTATACCAGCCAACCTTGTCTAAGCTTGGAAGAAGAAGAGATTCAAATTCTCTTTGCATCATCATAATGAGCGTGGAAGATAGTGTGTTGACCATATTTCAACATGTCTCCATAGTTGTAGAAGCATGGACCTTGTTGTAGAACTAGTACGAGATCACAAATCCCTCAAAGGATTCAAAATCTAAAAAATAAGCTTTAACAAGAGAAGCTGAATGAATGAAGGTAAAATAATAAGGGCATTTCTCACCACAAAAATCAAAGACCTCCATCACTAGATGGCTACAATTGGCATAAGTGTTCTCTCCCTAGATCTTGCTCGTCTCACTATCTAAGAATATTGCTGCCTAAGTATGATAGTTTTTTTACATTTATACATCTACTGAGATGCCCATATCTCTTATGCCAAAGTTTATTGCTACCTAAGTTTGTCTAGATTGTAAATGCCAAAAGCTTATATAAGTTGTTCCTCTGAATGCCCTATGCAATGACCTTATCATCTCTATCAAGAATGATTGCACCATTCTTGTCAAAGTAAACCCACCGATTTCTAACAGTCAAGATGTATGTGAAGCTTACATGATGGGTAAACAGCACCAATCCTTTTTAAAAGAGGCCAATTTTAAGGCCAATTTTAAGGCCAAGGCTCCTCTTCAGCTTGTACAATGCTGATTTCTATGGAAAGATGAGTACAATTACGCTTGGAGGTTCTTCCTATTTTTTCACATTGATAGATGATTATTACGATAGGAAGATTTAGATGTATTTTATTAAGGAAAAGTCTTTGGCTTTAGGAAAGTTTAAGGAATGGCTGAGATATAAAAAAATTGAAGTAGTTTAGAATAGACCGAGGAGGAGAATTCATGTTTGCTGAATTCTTGGGTTTGTGCAAAGAAAGAGGCATAAAGGGGTAGCTCACTACCGCTCACACTTTGTAGCAAAATGGTATTGCAGAGTGCAAGAATTGTGCTATTGTTGAGATGGCAAGGAGTATGCTTAATGGTAGGAATCTACCTAAATCCTTTTGGGCTGAGGCAATTGACACGGTTGTGTAAATACTTAACAAGAGTCAAACAAAGGCTGTCAAAAGAATGACTCCATTACAAGCCTACTTGGGTAAGAATGACTCCATTACAAGCCTACTTGGGTAAGAAACCTTTCGCTGCACACTTAAAAGGTTTTCGGTGTGAATGTTATGTACATGTTCTAGATGCTCAAAGGACCAAATTGGATGATAATAGCTAGAAATGCATCTTCTTGGGTTGCAGCATGGAGTCGATGATTCTTAGGCAAAGAATATCATAGTGAGCTGAGCAATGATGTGGTATTCCATAAACAACCATGTCGGATGGAAAAGGAGCTTCCTTCTTCTTCATCATACAACAAGGGAACTGCCAAAGCAACACAACCTCCACATGCAGCATGGGATTCCTTGCATTTTGATAGAGGGTAGCCTGCCTCATTTTTATGGACATGGAATTTGAAGATGAAGGATAAGAGAATGATGTGCCACCAAAAAGGTAAGCCATTCCCTAAGTTTTACATGTAACTTTTGGATGGAGCAAAAACTCCTGCCCACCCGTGCCTCAAGATGTTTGTAGATCCAGAAGGTTAGAGGAGAAAAAATAGGGCTTGAGAGAATCTTATGAATTTTCCTCTTATGATAGAGGCACTCAAGATTCAGGAGCCTACCAACTTTGTTGAAGCACAAGAAGGGGATCTAAAGTGGATGGAAGCCATGCAAGTAGAATATGAATCCATCCTAAAAAACCACACTTGGGAACTTGTAGATCGTCCTCCAAGATGTAAGGTAATTGTCACTAATTGGGTTTATAAAGCAAAATACACATTTTATAGTACTTTGGAAAAGTATAAGGCACGATTGGTCTCGCCAAAGTTTTGCACTAAATTTTAAGAAACTTTTGCTCCTACATCTAGGTAAACTAGAATTTGCATTGTTCTTGCATTGGCAACGTAAGGGGGATGGCATGTTCTCCAAATGGATGAGGTATATGTGGAACAACCACCTAGGATTGTGGTTCTTCCTGATTTCCAAAGCAAAGTAACTATTAATTCTCTGGTACCATGCTCATGGTGGGGAAATGTATGTGGAACAGCCACCTAGGTTCGTGGTTCTTCTTGATTTCAAAACCCGATTTTGAAAGCAAAGTTGCAGGTTATGAAAGGCACTCTACAAGCTGAAACATGCCCCACAAGCATGGTACTAGAGGATCAATGCTTACTTTATGAGTGCTAGTCTTTTATATAGTCCTTCAGATGCAAATCTTTATATCTTTTATGAGCAAGGGAAATATATGGTCATTGTTCTCTATGTAGATTACCTCATCTTGACAAGGGAATACTAGAAAAAGATCTCACAAATACAACAGATGCTTAGTGTAGAGTTAAGATGATAGATCTTAGGTTCATGCATTATTGTTTAGGGGTTGAGATTTGGCAGAAGCCATATAAATTTTTTATCTCTCAACAAAAATATGCAGGTAAGATACTCAAGGCGTTTGGCATGACTAAATGCAAGGTAGGTGGTACCCCAATGGAGGTTGATTTAAAGTTGTCCACCTCATACCTTAAGGATGAGACCTTATATATAGGAAATTGGTTGGTAGTCTTATCTTCTTGTGACCAAACACCGGTTCTGCTATTGTGTTTTGTGAGTAGGTTCTCCAACAAGCCTTGGGAGAATCATTGGAAAAAGCAAGTATGTTGTGATACATCCAAGGTACTTAGAGTACAGAAACACCTATGTTGTGGGCAAGTCTCTCAATGGCTTTTGTTGTGACTCAAATTGGGCAGATGATTAGGTGATTCAGACACTAGATGCTCAATAATAATAGGGTATTATTTTTCCCTTAGTTTGAGATATCCAAAATAGCCTAGTGTTGCACTTTCATCTGCACTTTCATCGAAAGGGGTTGAGCACATAGCCGCATGCTTTACATCATTATGTGAGGTATTATGGCCAAGGATGATTTTATAGGATATGGGAGTGATGCAGAAGTAGCCTAAGACATTGTAATGTGACAACCAAAGTTGCATGGCCATTGCTTGGAATCCTATGTTTCATGCTCGCACGAAACACATTGAGATTCATTATCACTTTGTGCGCGAGCTCATCATGTTCAAGGAGGTCAAGATGGTCTACTACTTTGATAACAGTAAATTGTACATACATATTCACAAAGGCTCTTAGTAGGGATCAAATGGAGCACCATCTTGATCGATTTGGCATCAAACCACATAGGTAGTTCACCTTTGGGGGGGTATTAGATATCAATGCTCCACCCTCATATTGTATTGTTTAGGCGCTAGCTAGATCATGTTTGTACGGACCTCATTATGAAGAGTAGCCATGGTGGTTAAGCACCTTGGGCACTTGGCATCCTTGTATTTAGGCAGGAAGGTGGCCTAGGAGGCTAAATGGTTTAGAGATGGCTTGGATTAGATTTGGCACACTACCAAATAGGGATCGTTATCTCATAGTGGTCCACACATGGAGTAGATAGAATTTATTATTTGACACTCTCTCCTGACATTGTGGGCTTGAACGGGGCTCAAGATAAGCTTGGATGGCCTTGGGAGGTGGGGGAATGGGCCAAATCTACACTACGGATGGTGGCACTGACTATGCAATTCCTAGTATACCTTTATGGGCCGAGTCTACATTGTGGATGGTGGCAACAACTATGACTGCAAACCTATGCGGTCATGTCATGGTCGCCCCACGTATATAGTTCTATAAAGATATACGGGCCAACTCCTTGTCCACATAGTTCACTGTGAGTTTACTCCCTAGCTTTTGCTAGCATATACAACCTCCATCTTAGCAATTCTAGATTAGCCATCAAAGCTCCCTTCACAGGAGCACATGGGTCTGGGGCTTTGCCATCTATTGTATCACTTCAATAATACAGCCTCCATCTTAGCAGTTCTTGATCAGCTAACTGGCCCCACCACCATCGATGATTCTCTATCTCTATTATTGTGTAATTTAGCTTTTAAAGTATTGTGTTGTGAAAGATAATACTTCTTGTGAGTGTTCTCTTGTATACATTGCACATGTTATATCCTCACAGTCCCAGGAAGGTGAAGTGTAGAGATTTAGCTTCGATTTGTGATTAAATCAAGCAAAAATAGGAAGTTAGTGATGATAGATGGGGTTTCATGAATAGGTCAAGCCATTTTTGGCTCTTTTTAAGGAGTTTTATAAAAAAAAACTCATAATTAGGCTTTTAAAAAAATCATATAAAGCATTGAAAATCATAGAAAAGGCTCAAATTTTTATAAAAAAGCCAAAAATATCACAAAAATCTCAAAAAGGTACAAGAAATGGGAGATGCATAGGGTATCTTGTACTAGTACTAAAGTTATAATTAGCGCATTAATCATGATTTAATTACCTACTATAACACATTTGGTCGTTTTGGCTTCTGTCTTTACTGGTGTCTGATAGTGTTTAAAATTGGCCTTGATGAGGTCATTACCTAATTAGATCTTGGCTCCATTTGAATTAATTAGTCATTCCAAATATCCAAGTGTGGAAATTGTGGCTTTCTTTGAATAGGAGTGTTCACACTGGTGATGATGGTGGTGGTCGGGGGGCCTTGATTTGATGGTGATGGTGGTGGTGGAGGGGCGAGCCTTGTTTTAATTGATTGAAAATATGATTACTTGATGTTAGGGAGTGATCAGATTTTCCAACCTATAGCGGAGGTTATTTTTAATCCCCATATCAAATCTCTTGTCTTTATGAGTCCTTTTTCCCTTCATGATCAGGTGGAAAAGTAAAAATCAAGGCTTGGTCAAATGGTTAAAAAAGGCAAGGTTTGGTCATTTTACTTCAGCATTGCTAAAATGTGGTTTATTGCTATTTATAGTAGCAGCCAAAAGCCTTCAATTTTTGGCAAGGTCCCGTGAACCTTAATAGGAGCTTTCTTTGTGCACAACTATATATTATTTTGAGCTCATCTTAACATGAGCTATATCTATGCAAAGCCATGTATTATTTTGAGCTCATCTTAACATGAGCTTTCTTTGTGCACAACTATATATTATTTTGAGCTCATCTTAACATGAGCTATATCTATGCAAAGCCATGTATTATTTTGAGCTCATCTAGCCACTATTTTAGCTAGTTGGAAAAGTTTTCAGGTGTCCCACCAAAGTCTGCAAAGTCTTAAAATTTTGACCATCCCCCTAAGGTGTCTACCTGTACATGTCATACTTTTGGTGGTTTGATTGAGATGAAACTTGGTAAGATTAAGAATCATAGTGTATTGAACATCTATGCTAGACCTTGATATTTTTTGATAGCATTCATGTCTTGTTTGGAGTTAGCATAGAAAACTTTCGTCGAAAAATGGTAAAAAATAGCCTCTTGTTTTAGTAGAGAATAATGCACTTATCAGTCAAAGATATGGTTTAAACCATATGTTCGACTGATAACATAGAAAAATCTAGTCCAAAAATGGTAAAGAATGGCCCCGTGTTAGTGGAGCACATTACACTTATCAGTTAAACATATGGTTTAAACCATTGTAACTCATGTCAAGACAATGCCCTTTGTCAAACCTTGCATTCTTATACTATGATTAATATCCCCAAACCCTTAGGCCCAGAAACCAAATCACATTTCTATGTTTTGCCAAAAATAGAACCTACATGGTTAAAAGGAATCTACTAATATAGGTTCAAATGCCCATTCATTTGTGTGTAGGTCCTTGATTGAAGATTTGACCATTAGGATTGATTTTTGATCGGATATAGAAATCGGATATAGAAATCCAACATTTCACTTGGAAAAATCCGGTCATGCCCTCGGCTGCTAGACTTGTCAGAATGGGTTAAGAGTTCTAGGATTCAAGTACCAGTTGGAATCTAATTACCATTCATTCTAGATTTGAAAATGGGTAAATGGGGAGAGACTTATCCCCAAAGCATGGAAATTTGTACCCCTATGTAGCCTCTCCTATTGAGGTCATATATTGAGGCATATAGGTTTGATCATCAAGGTGCTCAAGCAATCAAAACTCATTTACAAAAAAAAAGCTTTCATTCTAGCATGGCTCTGTGCAATTATGACTATCATAGCAAAAGTTATTATAATTCAAGGAAATTTCTTAGTTGATTTTAGTTTAATGTTGTGGGATGTTGACATGCACCCAATAAATTGATTACAAAGTATTAAACATAAAGCATAAAATAGAATAAAGAATTGCATAAGACACAAGATTGTGTGTCTAATTTGTCCCCACACAAGAGTGAGACCACGTTTCCTCTTGGTGTACATAAATGTATTGCTTGAAATAACTTGTGGGGCTCAAAATAGTGTCCTTTTACAAATATATCAACTTCTTTGAAAATAGCTTGCTTTATTTCAAGTTCAAGATAATCTATCAAAAAATAGATGTAAATTTAAAATCCTATAAATGTGTACATCTCTTGTAAAATCAAATATGCACAAGGGAGCTTTCACATGTCTCAAATTTAAAATCCTATAAATGTGTACATCTCTTGTAAAATCAAATATGCACAAGGGAGCTTTCACATGTCTCAATAAATATATATACACTATCCAATAAATATGGATGACACCCAAAATTTATGGTGCTTGTTGTCACAAAATTAAAAAATATTCATCAACATTCAAAATTGATTATCTCAAAATATTCATAACTGCCACTAGCTCGCCTCCATTATCCAATCTAATGATCTGAGCTTACATCAACTATTTTAATAAATTAATAAATTAATTGATTAAAAATATAAATAAACTCATAACATCAAGACAATGTAACCAATACTCCCACACTTGTAGGAATTTACCTGCATATGCATAAAGTAAGCTATGATCGCTTGGATTTAGAAAGGCATCCCAATCTAAACTTGTCTAGGAGAATTTATAAATAATGGAAAACATGGGAACATGGGAGTATAAATATTCCATGGGAAACATGGGAATATGGCAGTATAAATATTCCATGAGCTAACTCCTCATAACATGCCTTAGGGGTGACAAGAAACTATCCTCAATTGTTACAAAATCATAAATAACCATCATGGGCTAGTATGAGTATAAGATGTAATAACGAATGGATAGGCAACGAGGGCATGATCAAGTAGCCATTGAATGAGAATCTTCGATCGGGTGGCCTTTCTACTTGACTATGTAATCAAGGAATGGATAGGCAATGAGGGCATGATCAGGTAGCCATTGAGAATCTTCGATTGGGTGGCCTTTCTACTTGACTAAATATCTATGATAAACATTATCTTTTCTTGTTATTGTCTGCTCATAGTCTAGAATAATTTTTGGTTTGATGATCTCAGAATCTTTGTTTAATAATGAAGGGTCATCATAGACTAGATAGGCTAGAAGAGGGTCAGTTGACTAATGTGGAAAGAGTTATAAATATGCCAATGTGATGGAATATCTAGACGATAAGCATTATCATTAATCTTTGTTAGAATCTTGAATGGGCCATAAAATCTAGGGGCTGATTTAACTGCAGGGTGTCTTTTTACACTTTTAAGTCTTCTTTTTTCTACACGAAGCCAAACATAATCACCTTCTTGAAAAGTGATTGCCTTACGTTTCTTATTTGCTTGGTTGGTATATTGTGTTTGGGATTTAGCTATAGCTTGATGTACTTGCTGAAGTATACGGGTATAGTCTCTAGTGAAATCATCAGCCTACTCTGCTACTACAGGGATAGTATGTGTAAGTGGAGAAGCAGGTGTCAATAATTTCTTACCATACATGACTTCAAAAGGAGATTTAGTTGTAGCAGAGTGTGATGTATTATTGTAAGCAAATTGTAGATGTTGGTCCCAAGTACATGGTGTAGAAATAGTATAGGATCTTAATAAATCTAGAATGGTACTATTAGTTGCTTCGGTTTGGCCATTACTTTCAGGATGGAAAGTAGATGTGAAAAAAATCCAAGATTTGAAAATAAAGCAATCCAAAAATGATTACAAAATCTAGAGTCATGCAATCAAATACAACGACTTTAGGTAAACCATGATGTGTAAAGACATCTTTAATGAAAATATGTGTAGCTTGTGAAGTAGACAATGTCTTTTTGTATACAATAAAATATGCTTGCTTACTAAATCCATTATCCAAAGCATATCATTTCGTGTAGAAGTAACTAGAAAACCAATAATGAAATCTATAGATATTTCTTCCCAAGGACCATCAAGAATAGGCAATGGCATGAGTAAGCCATGCTATTTTCCATGATGTCTCTTGACCCGATAAACAAGACATTTAGAAACAAAGTTGAAAACATCATTCTTTACGTAAGGCCAATAAATATCATCTATTACTGCTTTTAAAGTACTAACTATACCTCTATGACTAATGTAAGTGGATTATGTAATTCTTCTAAGCAATTATCTAAATGGAAGAGTTATGCATAAATGCTTTTCAAAGAAAAGCAATCCATCATGGTATGAATAATTATCAATAAGCAAATAGTTGTTAGAATGTAGTTTCAACAATGGATCATGAAAGTCATGATCATTCACATATGTATCATATATAGTATCAAAGGAATGTATGTTAAGAATAAAAATATTTATAATGGAATGATGTTTACTTAATACATAAGCTATATGACACTTTTCTTTCTTGGTTGATATTGAATAAGAGAATGAAAACTTTGAATAAATGATGTTTACTTAATACATAAGCTATATGACACTTTTCTTTCTTGGTTGATATTGAATAAGAGAATGAAAACTTTGAATAAATGATGTCCACTTAATGTGATGATCAGAGATCAAAGGTTGGGAAAGTAGATGTCGTATACTTTGTTGATCACTTTTAATGAGAAATTTAGAACCCATTATATAATGTTTCCACATAGTGCATGAAAGACAACCACAAGAAGTTCCTTATCATAAGTGATGTATTTAATTTCAAATGTCTCGAGCTTACGACTTTCATATGCAAGAGGATGACCATTCTGCATAAAGACTACACTAATACCTGATCCACTGGTATCAGTGATGATAAGGAAGGGAGGTCTAGAAAAATTTGGTAATTAAAGGACTGGGGTACTTGTCAAAATATGCTTAAGCATCTCAAAGGATTTTTGTTGGTGTTCACCCCAATGAAAAATAGTCTGGTTTCGAAGAAGCATAGTTAACGACAATGCAATCAAAGAAAAATTACAAACAAATTGTCTATAATAACTACAAAGACCTAGAAAAGAATGAACCTCAGTAACATTCTTTGAAGTAGGCCAAGTCTTAATAGTGTGGACCTTTTTGGGATCTACTCTAATACCTTGAGCTAAGATAATGTGACCTAAATATTCAATTTCTTTTTGAAAGAAAAAACTTTTCTCTGGATCAGCAAAATAATTGATTTTCTTTCAGAAGTTTGAAGACAAATGCTTCATTTGATTGAAAACAAGAATGTCATCAAAGAAAACAACGACGAAGTGTTAGTGTTTCAACAAAATACGGCCCATCATTCTACTAAATGTGGCAGGCACATTGGTAAGACCAAAAGGCATAAAAATAAATTGATATAGTGACCTGGTAGAGTGTGAAAATAAATCTTGTAAATATTAGGAGTATTCATACGAACTTAACGATATCTGGATTTCAAATCTATCTTACTAAATACACATGCATCATGAAGCTTATGTAACAAATCATCAACACGAGGAGTAAGATACCTGTTTTTAATAGTTATCTTATTTAAATCTCTATAATCAATGCACATGTGATATGTTTTGTTCTTTTTTTATAAACTAAGAGTAATGGGGCACCAAAAGGAGAACTACTAGGTCGTATGAGTTTGCTGTCTAAGAGTTTTTCTATTTATCATTGTATTTCTTTTTGTTGAATTTGATTTTGTATCTAAGGGGCCTTATGAGGTGGTTGACTATAGGGAGAATCCCAATTATGTGGTCTTTTGGACAAGATGCGTAGGTCATCTGCAAAAGAGTCTTTGAATTGATCTAGAAAAAGTTGACTACGTACTATGTGATAATCTATGCTTACTTGGTTCAATTTCATTCACATAAATCATGTAAGATTTATCTCGTTTCCTTAATTCACATTTTTCTTGAGTGTGTGATAACAATGGAAAACGTTCATGTGTGACATCACTGTGAAGAGTTAGAGTTTCATTTTGATGTGTGATCCACATCATATGTGTGTCATAGTCAATTTGAGGATGGAATTGATTATGAAAGGGCATGCCTAAGATGATATCAATAGTCTGCAGTGGTGCAATCAAGAAATATATTTTCTCTTTATAAGAAACAATAATAATTTCTAATTGCCTATTTTTCTTAGTACCATTATAACTTGCACCTTGGAATGTAGATTTAACCTTATAAAGTAATGTGTGTGTCTCTCTAAATGCAATTTCTCAATAACAACATAGTAATATCATGACCATTAATTTTACCGTTCATTTTAAGCAATGAATAGAATGAAGTAGGGATCCCTGGCACATTGCTTTGTTCAGAGTTACCATCATCATGTAGCATGTCTTCATACCAATTTGGAGCATAGTCACCATCATTCATTAGGCACCTCCTTGATGTTGTAAAGATAAGCAACAGATGGTTCGGAAGTCTTCCAACATCGAGAAGTAAATTGGCCTAGTTGGTTGCACTTGTAGCGTGTAGGGTGAGGTTTCTTTGTAATATTAGTGTTCTAACTAATAGGTGCGCACATTACTAGGTGCTACCTAAGGCTTTCTATTTGCATTAAAATTATTAAGAAAATAGGGTTCAGTAGGAGCACCATAATGAGATGAGGAAAGGGTTGTAAATTGTTGTTGAAGCATGAGGTTTGCTGATTATTAGATAAAGAAGTATTGAATTGACAAGGGAGTTTGTGCAAACCTCGTTTATGTTCTACATCATGAAGAAATAGCTTCATCAAGTGAGTAGGTTCAAACATGTTTACCTCTGAAACTAGATCAAGCTTCCTACTATGCGCCTATACATAGTAGGATCCTCCAAAATCTCTCCTGAATCTGCACTCAACTTGCCATTGGCACTGAGATAGGCTTACAGCCCTGTCATACCATACTTAGACAACATGTCCAAGCCATGGTGTCTCTGCAGTAATCCAATACCATGTGTGGTGACCTAATCACCTCAATGCCGAAGAAATATCTGAGCTCCTCCCCAGATCCTTCATCTCAAACTTCTATCTAAGCAAGATCTTTACATCAAAGATCTCTGCATCATGGTCCCCCGTAATGATCAAGTCATCTACATAGATGACAACAAGCACAACCCCTCTCTATCACACTGTGTCTCACATACAGCGAGAAATTTGTATTGGCTATATGAAAGCCAATAGTGACAAGATATTCAGAAATCTTGTCAGACCATGCTCTTGGTGCTTGTTTTAAGCCATACAAGGCTTTTTTCAACCTGCAAACATGCTTGGGGTGACTCACATCCTCATAACCAGGTGGCTGCAAAATATACAACTCTTCCTGCAAATCCCCATGCAATAATGTATTCTTTACATCCATCTAATGTAAAGACCATTGCTTTGACACAGCCACTGCTATCACAACTCTCACTGTTGTCATCTTGGCAACTGGGTTGAAAGTTTCCTCATAATCAATGCCATATATCTATGCATATCCTTTGGCTACCAATCTAGCCTTGTACCTGCTTATGCTTCCATCATTGTTATGTTTTACTTTGTACACTCACTTGCATCCAATGGCTTTCTTGCCTTCAGGCAATTGCACTAAATCCCAAGTCTCATTTCCATATAATGCATCCATCTCCTCGTCCATAGCTTTCTCCCAACACACATTTCCAACAGCCTCATCAATACATGTGGGCTCTACAACCTGTACAACTTTTGCCATGTATGCATAGTGATGTGCCACATAACCATCATAGGTAAACCTCTGCATAGGATTCTTCACTCTCCCAGATCTTCATAGCTTTGCATTCATGGCTTCCATAGCCTTCTTTACACCAGGTGTTCTCATAGCTGGTATCCCAAGATCCTCATCAAGGCTCATCTCTGAGAGCCACTAGACTCTCCACCATCAACATGAGAATGCCTTGTAGAAATGTCAGGCATACTAAGGGGCTCAACCACTTTCTCTTTGCCTTTATGTGATGTACTAATCACATTTGCAGGACTGGTATTATGATGCAGCCTGCCACTCCATGGTCTACTCAAAGACTGTGATTGCTGACTTGCATTCTGTGCAACCACATTTCCACTCACACATCAGCCCCAACCACATTTCCACTCACACATCAGCCCCAGCAGCTTCTTTTTCAGCAGCATACCAGTTGCTCATCTCATAAAGAACAACATCCCTGCTTACCCTCAACACTCACGTGTAGCAGAGTTATAGCACATGTATCCCTTTTGCTCAAGGGAATACCCAATAAACACACATTTTTCAGCTTTTGGATCCAGCTTAGTTCTCAGCTCATCTGGCACATGCACATATGCAATGCATCCAAACACTTTCAGATGAGACAAATCAGGTTTTCTGTTAGTAAACCTAATCTCTGGAGTTACATCATGTATAGATGCAGTTGGAGTCCTATTCGTGATGTAAACTGTTGTAGAAACAGCCTCAGTCCATAGCTATGCGACATATTCTTCTCTCCCATCAATGCTCGCGCAATCTCAGCAATGTGCCTATTTTTTCACTCAGTAACTCCATTTTGCTTCTGCGGAGTGTATCTGCATGTAAACTATCTCCGAATACCATTCTTCTTCAAAAATTCACAGAACTCATTGGAGAAGTACTCTCCCCCTCCATCTGACCTTAGGCACTTTACATATTTCCCTGTTTGCTTTTCAACCATAACTCTGAAATTCTGAAAATGAGTGAACACCTCACCCTTCTCCTTCATGTAGTATACCCACACTTTCCTTGTGTGGTCATCAATAAATGTCACATAATACCTGCAGTCTCCCATAGACATGGTCTTCGTAGGACCCCATACATGTGAATGCATAACATCTAGTGCATTTTTGCTCACATTTCTGTCACGTGGAAATACATGCTTTGTTTGCTTTCCAAATTGGCATGCTTCACATATTTTCTGCATATCTTCAACTTTAAACTTTGGCAGCCTTGTCACAATTCCTTTAGTCTCATCTAGACTTCATTCTCTGTACATTCACATGTCCAATTCTTTTATGCCAAATGCCTGTGTCTGCAACAATTCCTGAACCATTTGCAAACATCGCAGCACTCACTTCAGGCATGTTTATATTCAATGTAAACATTCTGCCTACTCTGTTGCCTTTTGCAACTAACCTGCACTTGTCTTTAAAGTCTTCAATATAACAACCATCAGGGTTAAGCCAAACCTGCAAACCCTGCTCAATCATCTGGCCAACTGAAACCAGATTCTTTGTTATGTTCAGAACATGAAGTAAATCTACAAGGTACTTCACTTTGCCATCACGCATAGACAATGGCACATCTCCAACATGGATAATTGGATGAGCAGTGTCATCCCCTATTTCCATAAAATCTGGTCTTTCAAGGTTTTTTATCTCCTTGAACCACTCCCCATGACTTGTCATGTGGTTCGAAGTACGTGAATCAATGTACCATACATCATCTTTATGTGCTGCTTCAACATTTTCAGACATGGCATTAACAACATGCTGCATAACAAATAACCTTTCATTATCCTCATTGTTTTTACTCGAGGATGCATAGTTGTTTTGTTGCAATTTTCCATTTTGCATGTTAGCTTGCTTCTTATAACAATGTGCCTCCTGCACATGTCCAGGCTTACCACAATAAAAGCATCCACGTGTATCATTATACTACCTTTGCCAATTTCCACGACCTCTTTGACTCCCCCTGCCTCTGAATTGGCCTCTTCCACCTGCGTGTTGTTGTTGTTGTTGTGAATTTTGGGACTGTTGTTGTTGCTGCTACTGGCCATAATTCTGATTACCTGTTCAGCCATCTCCTTGGCTGTGTCCACGGCCTTCTCTACCTCGTCCTCTTCCTAAACTTGTGTAGAAGGCCAGTTGCTCTGAACTGTTTTTGTTTTGTGAAGACTGTTGATCTTCACCCAAGCTCTTCTCTTCTATAATCAACATAGACACCAAATCTGTGAAATTGGGAATGTTTTCTCGAGTCTGAATAGATGTCTTGAACGCCTTGTATTGTGGCCCGAGACCATGTAGACAGACTTCCACCTTATCATCATCATCTATCTACTGAAACGCCAATAGAAGCAAGGGATTCCACAATACCCTTGATCTCTTCAATGCATAGTCATTCACAGACATACTCTTTTTCTCCACAGTATGAAGTTCATTCTTCAACTGTATCTTTCGTGCCTTGGTATTCGTTTCATAGAGTTTTACCAAGGTGTCCCATGCCTCCTTGGGGGACTTGCCATCCTGTATGTGCCCAATCATGGTGTCCTGTATACTGATAGAGAACCAGTACATAACTTTTTTGGCTCCTTGGTTCCAATCCTTGAACTCTTTCACATCTGCAGAGCAGTCGGATTGGTCTCCCCGGTATCTCCGGTGCCTCTTCATGCTCACCTTCTATTATGTAGTCCCAGTAGCCCTTTCCCATCAGGAAATTTGTCAACCTGAACCTCCAAGCATGGAAGTAGTTCTTATCAAGCTTCTCAGCAAAACAATATGGTTTATGCCATCATTTGACATCTTGCCCAAATTTGCCAGAAACAGCACTTTGGTTTGTCCTGCACAAAATGTTGTATTTTCTGCAACGGTACTGTACTACACTCAAATGTCACAACCAATGACCTCAATGTGCATACATACACCCAATGGCAACTGTTGACCTCCTTACAGCACACACAATGTTTGCACAACCAATCTGTCTTCCTGCAGTTCTTAAAACAGAGTTCTGCAGAGAATCGATGACTTACCCGCATTGCTCGAAATCACCTACTTTTTGAAAAATGGAGGTCCTAACGCGCCCGAAACGTATTTTCGGCCCAAAAAATAGGATAGTATAGTTGTCCTGTAGCTTTACTCCCGTGAAGAAAGCTCCTCAATCAGAGATCATTTGCCGGTGCCTCCCGTAAAGCTCCCGACAAAGGTGTAGGCCAACACAAATAGGAAAGAGTAGATGAAGCTCTTACCCTTGTACCACTTCCTATGCTTCTCTTCCTTACAGCTCATAGCCCTTAGCATGAAACCAGGCTCTGATACCATGAAAAGATATAGGGGAGAAGAGAGCTTGAGCTCTTGCAAGCACACACACACTCACAAAACCCTAAAAGAGTAGATGAAGCTCTTACTCTTTCCTATTTGTGTAGGCCAACACAAATAGGAAAGAGTAGATGAAGCTCTTACCCTTGTACCACTTCCTATGCTTCTCTTCCTTGTAGCTCATAGCCCTTAGCATGAAACCAGGCTCTGATACCATGAAAAGATATAGGGGAGAAGAGAGCTTGAGCTCTTGCAAGCACACACACACTCACAAAACCCTAAAAGAGAACACACAAGGTGAGAGGCTGAAAATCTTCTTCTTCTTCACACAACACTCAACACACCATATACAAAGATAAGAGTACACACCATATGAAAAGGTACTCAACCACTAAATACATACTAGGGTTCTCTATAGTGTGAACCCAACTAAATGAGCTGGCGCTATAACTATGCTAGTCTCTAGAATGGCTGTCACACAGCCTGTCATCCCATTGGCCGCATATCACCCATGATCTCACCAACCATGTCAGTGGTGTAAGTGTGGGGCCTATCCCCCAGGTGGGTCATCAGTGTCCACCGCCTCACTAGATGAGCTCGATATCTCAACACACCTTACTTAGTGCCAACCACGTGTCCATAAATGCTCACACTACATGTGTCTCCTTGCACTTTTCATGTGATACCTTTTTGACCTTTGACTTCACCTTTTACAAATAACCATACAAATCAACCTTTGCCAATGTACCCTTAGTTTATGACCATACAGATCAACCTTTGATGAAAATGTACCCTTAGTTTATTCCTTTTCTAATGTGCATACTCCTTCCCTTACTCTATTCATGTTACACCCTCACACATTACTTTTCTCAACATATAGCAGGCTCCTTGTTTTAATAAGAGAACAACAACTTTGCCCATGAGGTAAGGATAGTTCTAGAGACTTGTCATCCCAATTGATAGCACATTTGATGTGAGCCATCTAGGTATGACAAATGATTTTCTCGGTCATCTCGACTGCATTCATAACATAAAAACTATCTTCCAAGGGATTACTTCTAATGTAATATGAAGTAATAAAGTAGCTTGTAGTATAACCATTGAAAGAAGATAAGAGTAGGTTTGTTGATTGAAGTTGTGGTTTACCTAATGAGCTTATAGTATGACCATTGAAAGAAGATAAGAGCAGGTTTGTTGAATGAAGTTGTGGTTTACCCAAGCTTTCCTTCATAAGACATTAAGCCCTTATCTACACTCGAGTTGGTAAGACAAAGGGATTAGACTATCGGATTGCCACAATCGTCCTTGTTCAATTTTCCTGTGGGATTGATTGGTCCAAAAAATGCCAGAGTGCATCTCCACATGCCCTGCTGTAGTGCATTATTATCTCCCAAGAGACCATGACTATACTACACGATGTGTGCTATACACCTTGGAAATCATAATCATCCTTATGAGGTGGGTCTACGCAAGAGTGTTGAACAAGATATTGAGAAGAAGGTATTGTCCCGTGCTGTAATGAATCCCTTTACAACAACAAAACAATTGGAGACAACTGTGGCTCACAACTGTCATTTTAGATATACTGATGGGGATATGAAACTTGGCAATTCAGGGATTGGTGAAGATGCATTTGCAGAGCTGTTTGAGTATGTCACTCCATTGCCAAAATAAAAGGAGGATTGAAAGATTCTTGGAGTATGCCAAAAGAGCCAAAATCATTACATCAAAGGTTCTTGAGGTAGTTTTGGATCTAAAAGATAGATGCAGATATCCATTTATCCATAGTGTGCTTTTCCTCGGACACTTGAGTGAGCAACATTAGCCACATGTATTTAAAATGTCAACTAAAGGTCTAGGATGTGGCCTTGACTTAATCAATAGGATGAGACTACGACCATCCCAATCCTCATTGTGCATACAAGGCACCTGTCCTTCTATACTGCATATAGTGTCCAGCTTCATCTACAATGGACTCAAAACCTCCATCTCCCATGCACCAAACAGAAACAGTCCAAGAGGTAGACACTGCTCAGCAGTTAATTAGACATTTCAGTGTTTCTATTGTCATGGACCTCACAAGGTGGCAGACTACACAGTTTGGAATACTTCCATGCCCATAGTCACTGACACCTTGCGCCCAATGTGTGGAACGATGTGGCTTTGATCACATGTTCCCTTGAATGTGCTTACACGCTTACAAGCCAAGGCACGACAAACTAAGAATGTAAAAGAAAACACCTCAACATGGGTAGAAGAACATGCTTTAAAACAAAACCCAAAAGAAGGAGCAAAACCTTCTAAAACCAAGAAAAACAAAGGACAAAAAATTATCGAAACTAAGGTCGAGTTAAAAGAGAGGGAAAAGGAGTCTATAAAAGACATAAACGCAAAAGGGGACATAATCCCAAAAGAGCCAAAAGCTATACATGATGCAGAAGCATCCACCTCAAAGACCACCACACAAACCTCAACACCCATATGTGCGACACAAGATACAAAAACCCAAAAGAAAATTCGATCTCGTCGCATGGGTAAACATAATGAAAAACTGACAAACCAAAGAAAGTCAGAGAATGAAACAAGTTCTAGTACATCACTAAGTGAGGATGAGACAAGTTTATTGTTCAGTGCACCACATAGACCAATCATCAAGAAACTAGAACCCACCCAACCACCCCAAATGGATAATGATAATCACATGACATATGCGAAACACAAAAAGCAGGCTCAGGAGAGCATGCTTAGCTTGGTTGAATGTCTTACAGGGTCGCCGGTTGTGATTGAGCCTCATAATGCCAAACCTAAAACAACAACCAAAATACAAAGCCTAGAGGAGTACCTCTTTCCCTTTCAAGAGGAAGACATACTCTCTACAGAAGAGTCATTTGAAATCGACTGTACAAACTATAGGCTTGAGAAAGCACGCGAGGAATTCGATAAAATCCCTTACAAGATTAAAACAATCTCTCAAAACCTTATTCGGAAGGAATGCTCTTCTCTCAAGGGATCAGCCAGCATCATATCAACACTTGCACCTTTAATGGCTCAACCTGAGTTATACAAGGACATAATGAACTATGTAAAACAGGACCGTCAAGATTCGCAAGCTTCCAAACAGCCCTCATTAAGAATTGTCAGAGAGAAAAGTGTGCCATTGTACACATTGGGTACTCTTGAAAAAGCTGAGACCCAAACAGAGGATGAAAGTGAATGGGAATATGAAACAGACACAAGATCTGAAGCTGAAACAATAACCAAAACACCCATGGTTCCTTTGGAAGATTCTATCATGGTATGGTTGGATTTCTGTACAGGCAATGATGTTCAGTGTAAACGTGCATTGATTAGCCCTCGAGCAAGTTATAACATCATGATGATAATAAACACTTGGGTGTCATTGGGACAACCTAAACTCACCCCGACAAGCAATAGTCTTGTAAAAGGAACCAATGAACAAAACATTGAAGTTCTAGGTTACTTTAGATACACTAGTCGATGGCGATATGGAATTTACATTTCATGTCACCCTAGATTCCCTTGAGTATGATGTCATCATTGTGGCAGACCTTGGATAAGTGAATCATTGTATTCACTAGATGAATCCATGCAAACAGTCACCTTGAACACTCCTGCATGCAATGTACAATTGCTATTACGCGAGGAAGAAACCTTGCAGAAGCTGGAACTTCCAACATATCTTACTGAAAAAATCCCTAGGATTTTGGTTGGATTGGAAATTTTAAATAAAATCACCACAGAGCTTTACCCAACACGAGAACACAATCTCATGACTCTCAAGCTATGGGATTTATTAGGTCAACCAATACTTTCACGGCACATCTTGAAAGGATTACCATTACACAAGACTTGAACATGCCATGTTTGGGGTACTTTGAACATACAATGTATATTGAAATCAACCCCCTCACTTGCAAGTTTTTTGTGGTTGAGTATGTGTTGGTTGATATTGGGGCATAAATGGACTGTTGTTGCTGCCCAAGCACCACTGTGCTTTGCCAGCGATAGAGTCATCATGTCGATCAACGAGATAAAAAGTTGACAATACCATACTGCCAGGAAGAGGATCCAACTTTAATGGATATCTATGATGATGATGAATGCAAAAGGATAAAAGCCTCCTTCCACAAAAGCCCCTCTACACAATGACCTACCATTTGCGTCAACCGACTCCGATAAAGCATCTACTCCTTCAACCCCATCCTCACCTATGAAGTTCAATGCCAAAACCTCGCGATTAGCAGCTATTCCTGAAGAAGTTCCCAGAGCCCAACCATCTAACTCGAATAGGAAACTTGAAGGAAAGGCCCCGGCTCCTATGCATCTTCATCGACAAACCTCATCAAAGGAGATAACAACATGCTCAAAGGCCTCGTCGTCATCAACAGCCACTCCACAAGAGACTCTAACCTCATCATCACATCAACAATGCCCATGAGTCTCAAACTTGCAGCCTTAGCGCCAACTAAAGTCAAGGAGAGCCCCAAACCTTTCACATCACCCCAAAAGAAAAATCCACCACAATAACCACAATCAAGATATCTTAATAGTATCAAAATTTTGGTGGAGAAACAGCTACTTGTAGCTCAAGGCTACTATGAAGGTGCCAATCAAATTTGGGTGCCTCGATCGTCAAAAACTCTTTCTCAAATGAAGCACTTGAAAGCCAAGGAAGAAGAATACTGGAAGAAGAATACTCCACAACACCGTCCACAAAAAGCCTATGCGAGTTCCTCAAGAACTCCACCAATGCAACAAGTGTGGGTACCAAAAACACTCCTGTAAGCACAAGGGTACTACCAAAGAAATACCAAATCTTGGGTCCCCAACGCATCACAAAGTCCCCTAAGCTTGCACAAAGAAGGAAGCCTTAACACCAAGCACATCGGCCACCAAACTACAGTGTTCATCAAAGATGGGTGCCTGTGCATGTGCTTCAACAACAAAAATACTATGATGGTAATTCCATCATATGGTTGCCAAAATCAAATAGTGTGAAGAAAACCTCACACCAACTTCAACCCCAACAACTTCACCTAAAGGTAGCAAGTTAGGATGAAGTCCTAAGTGATGTACTTCATGGATATATTATGAGAGTAGTCATTGTAGCATTTAGGCCTCTTATGAGCCTAAAGTGCCTGATCGACCACAGTTTAAGTGAGTGTGAACACTTATGGCCATGTATATAAGTGAATTTCTCTCATAATACAACATACTCTCCCATTGTGCAATTGAGTCTTGCTCTTGCTAATCTCTCTCCCCCTAATGCATGCTAGTGAGTGTGTGTGAGTAAAGTGAGGTGAGAGGAGGGACGAGGACCCATAGTGCAACGTGGCGATGTGACAATGCTCCCGGGAGATGCAGTGGAATTGCTTCTCAAGGAGTTGTAGAGCTTGGAGACCTCAAGGGTTATGAGCTCGCCCATTGGAAAGATCCTCACGAGACAGTTTGCGGTTCACCACGTTATCTCTTTTTGGATGCGTTTCAAGGAGGGTTAGGGTGATCCATAACAATGAGGCAATAGGTGCAGACATGGCAATGGTAGTTTTGCTGCAAAGTGTTAAATATAGTGCATACTTGAAAGAGACACACATAGGAAATGGACCAAGGATGAAAGAAATGGCAAATAAATTTTACAATCATGGAGCCAGTACTTCTACAAGTAAGAGACTGGTTGATTTGGCACACTTATGCAAGAAATGGGGATAAATTTTCCTAAGATGCAACGTCGTCGTCGTGTAAATATACATCCTTATAGTGTTCGCAAAAAAAGACTGGTACATATAGATCTAGACTGGTTGATTTGGCACACTTATGCAAGAAATGGGGATAAATTTTCCTAAGATGCAACGTCGTCGTCGTGTAAATATACATCCTTATAGTGTTCGCAAAAAAAGACTGGTACATATAGATCTAGGTGTCATCTTAGAAGAAGACAGCCATAGGCTAGAATATGTGCTATTATAGTGAACAAATGGCAAGGTGCACAAGGAGGGGAAACATAAGAACATATCAAAACAAAAGTGTCAAAAACAATGTGGGACATTAGGAGAAATATGGACTCTTCATTTTTTCTCTTAAGGAGTGAATAAAAAAAGAATAGCCTAACCAATGAGAGAGCTGGGATTCCAGATCCATGTAACATGGATGTTTTTTATATATCTTTGCCTAAATCTCTTAGTACAATAAAAAAATAGAGCCCATAACTTTAAAAAATAGAGAAATGTCAGATGTCCTTGTGGTTTTCACCATCAATTATTCTTTCATGTCAGAGATGTACATTATGGGGTCAGCACATGGAAGTTTGAAAAACGTATTTGATTTTTTACATTTTTTTATGTTCAACTTTCTATTGTTCCTCCTTTTTCATTTTTTACCTTTTCATTTCCCCCCTTTTTTGGATGAAATTCAATTTCATCATATCCTCTACATCTCTACTTCTTTCTTCACAAAATTTTATAGGCAGCTTCCTCTCTCCGCCATAGCTACCTTCTCCTAAAATTTCATCTTATTTGGAAAAAACCTCACTAAGTTATGTCCATTTTCTCACGTGAGCTTTCTCTTCTATGCACCATAGATTGTTTGCTATGTTTTTTTCTCTTCAAGTTGTGTTCTAATGTAACAGTGTTGTTCATTTTTACAGGAGCAAGGTTGGAGCCACAAGGTTGTGTTAACATCAAAGCAGTGGGTTGTAGAAGGTAATATTTATTGTTGTTTGAATGCTTATTTGTTGCTTTTACAATCTTTATTTAGTACTATTCTAACTCACGAGTCCAAGTTTAGTGTTTTGTTCTTATGTTTTTTTTTTTGGCACCATAGCTAACTTGTTGTTTTCTTTTATTTATAGATAGATTCATATACATGATATCTATCTTGGTCCCAAGCTGGTTTTGACAAAGTCTCTTTGAGCAATGATCATTTTTATCACATTTCATTGGTTTTAGGCTCTCTTTATACATCATTGGCGTAGGGTATTCTTTGGTTATTTGGTGATGCTTATTATAAGCTCATTTTTGTTGCTTATGTTCATAGAAGTGTTCTATATGTTTAGGGTTTCATAGGAGATAAGATGTGTTTAGGGTTAGTAATAATGTTAATGGACATTTTCAATGGGAGAGATAATGAGGGTAACTGGATTTGCAATCAATAGACCAAGTTTTTCATGTGTTTAGGGTTAACACTAATGTTCATTATTAATGCGTTTGGGGTTAGTACTAATGTTGATTGTTAATATACATGGATTTTATTACAACATAAGAGACAACCTATGATGAGAGGAGTGGCTCAGCTTATGCTTTATGACATAATGATGTAGGGTTTGTTTATGTTTTGTTTTAATGTGTTGATGTTTGTTTTCATAGGAGCAAGGTTGTGAGCAAAAAGGTTATGTAAATCAAAGTAGTAGGTTGCTGTTTATTTCTTATTGTTTTAATCTTTATTTGTTGCTTGAAATCTTAACACAGATATTTATTAATCATACAGTCTAACTTTGTTAATTTGGTGCTTTATTTTTTTATTGTAGATGTCTTCAAGGAGGAGGAATATTAGTAATATTCACACAATGGATGTCTTTAATAGGAGAGATGATGAAGGTAACTGGATCCTTGATTAGTACAGTAAGTTAAATTGTATTTTAATGCAACCAAGGTAGCTCAAAGATGTAACAGATCTAACAAACAATGGAAAGGTAGAATCATAGAGTTCAAGAGATGATGAAGGTAACTGGATCCTTGATTAGTACAGTAAGTTAAATTGTATTTTAATGCAACCAAGGTAGCTCAAAGATGTAACAGATCTAACAAACAATGGAAAGGTAGAATCATAGAGTTCAAGAGATGCACCAATGGTATGAGTACAATAATAGAGGCTTTCATTCAGCATGTTTCTATGCATAAAGAGATTGGAGTGCATCATGAGAACTTTAGTGCAAGACATAAGCCTAACAGTAAGTGTATATCTCTGTGCTTTATGTTCTTGTGCTTTCAGTCCATGGTCATTAGATAGAGTTTAATAGAAGCATGTTTGTTGCTTACAGCTTTATATCCATCTACTCTGCATGAATGGTAGAATGTAGAGTGTTTAAGTAGAAATCTAAATGTTTTACATGCAGAGATAGGTGCCTTGATCTATGACAACAAGAGCACAAGTGAATTGGCATCTCAGAATGTTTACTTTTATGATTCATTGTATGTTGTGGAGAGACATAGTTTGGGGTACATTCCACTACCACAGTTGTCTAGCTATAGGAATGGCATAATCCTAGCTTAGACATGTCAGAAGTATGTAGGGTCAAGATACAACTAGTGTTCATGGTGCCATGAAACCCTCCACAGGCTCTAGAGATGTGCATCTAAGTTGGTTTGTTCCATTTGGTTTGTTTGCACATTTGTTTGGATCCTGTGAAGTAGTGAAGAAAACTAAGATTACTTACCAATGCAAGTGTTCGTATATGAGGATTGGATCACTCAATTACTAGGTGAGTCATGGCATCTCAAGAGAACTCACCACATGATGATATCGTTGAGTGCAGAACACTGTGTCCGATGTTACCTTTAGGTACGATTGCACTTATGTTTATTTTTGATAGTTTTTATTCACAAGTACTTATGTTAATTGTTGTTTTTATGTTGTTGCTTGTTTTTATGTGACAGGTACTTCATTTTGCAAGATAAATTTTGTGCATTCGCTTTCAAGTATAGGAGGTGGCGACTTCTATGAGAGGGAAGTGGCTCAGCTTGGTGGACCAAGACATGTGAGATGGCATGCGTTCAGCACTCATTGATGTGGTTATTCTTTGGGAGGGTAATGACCCTTTTAGGGTCATTAGTCCCTTACTTCTCTGAGGCAAGAAATCTAACTAATGTCCAATGATCCCCCTTGTAATGTTGGATGGTAGGAAGGTTGGGAGTTGGAGTGAACATTGCAAAACATGCAAGAAGTGTGTTGCTCCACACATCCTTGAGATTGTGGAGTCAATGTAATTCTTATTCTTCCAAGTGAATGTAAGAAGCTGTTTCTCTAAAAGTGTCGTAAATTTAATTTTAATTCATTTTAATAAAGTGTTTTGGTTTTTCAAGTCTAATGAAATATGTAAGAAAATAATGATAAGTATAAGTAAGTACAAACATAAATTTAAGTATAAGTATATATTTAAGTGTAAATAATAATATAATTAACTATGCTAGAAATAGAAGTATGATTTATTATATTTTAATGAAGTGTCATTGCCTTTTAAGTCTATAGATATAAGTATATGTAAGTATAAAAATAAATATAACTTTAAGTATATATTTAAGTGTAAATAATAATATAAGTAACTATGTAAATAATATAATATAATAATAATATTATAATGTAACATGAAAAAGAATTATGATTTAATTTTTATTATATGTTAATGAAGTGTCCTTTATTTACTAGAGTATAAACATAAGGTATTAAAATAAATATAAGTTTATAGCTATTTGTAATTACAATAATAAACATAAGTATAAATTTATTAAAAATATTATAAATTTAAGTGTAAGTATAAATATGAGTATAAGTTAGATCAAACTCATTTATACTATCTATTCTCTAGCTCTCCATTTGTGTGCTAGCTCTCCCCACCACTACCCATCATGGTCACCTCCCTTGCTTTTCCGTCGTGGATTAGCAGCACTCGCTATGCTCACCTTGGGGACCAGATCTACCCAGGTTTTGCAAGAGTTTAGACCTCAAGTCTGCCATTACCACCTTAGATCCAAACTTCACATTGTTTGCTGTATTTTACACAGCAATCAAAGCAATCAATGACTTTACCTACTCTATCCCAAACTCCACCTTGAGTTGGATTACTTTGGAGTTCCTCTTCGGCATGAAGAATGGATCCAACCACAAGAAGGCGGTGAATAGAGCTCTAGCTCATGTTGGACATCTCCGCACTATCGGTGTCTCGACCTCCTATGAAGAGCACTATCGCTGTCTCGACCTCCTATGAAGAGCACATCCCACTCGATCTCATTGAGTGGGATATTTCTTTTGCTATTTATATCTTGAACTCTGATGTTGAAGATCCTGAGTATGATGACATCCATGTTCTCCCATTGGTGGAATACATAGATAGAGAGCTAGAGGAGACCGCTCTAGACCCTGTTGTTGAGGCTGCAGAGAGCTCTCACATGGTGTTTACATCCATCCAGCCTCACAAAACCCAAAGTCATGACCCACCACTAGCTTCATTGAGTGCCATCACCATCGAAGGGGTGGAATACCCCCTCATGTACCTCCTCATGCAGGATGTGTTGAAGCTCTTAGAGTTGAGGGAGGAGGAACTCTACAATATAGTTGTGCGAGATGCCAACGATGAGTGCACTTAATAGATGTGTAAACACTAGGAGCTTGCATTAATAGCCTTCTAGTGTATCCCAGTAACCCGGCATTTCCTTCTCACACATACTTAATGAAAGATGTAAGCCGACTAAATTGTGGAGGAGTTTGGTTAATTGGATCGGGTGGATAAATACACCCTTCAACCCAGGCTCTTGTATAGTGGTGCATACTCGGGCTCCAATTGGAAGAGAATGTCTCTCTTTTTGTTCCAGCCTACATCCTAAAATTAGTATTTGGGCAAAACATTGTTATTTACCAAAAATTAGCTTTGGACAAAACACAGCTATTAACAAAAAATTAGCTTTTATACATTTGTACAACTCAAAAATTTAACAAATAACACAAATTTAACTAGAAATAACATTATTGAACACAACGTTAACCAGATATAACTTCAATATAACCTAGAACTAAATCATAACTTTTAATCAAAATAACACACCTTTTTCAACCAAATAACATAGAAATAAGATCATGAAACTCAACTATTGACTTCAATTTCACACATGACTAAATGACATTTAGAATAATAAGATGGTCAGAATAGAAAAGCAAACATCATTAAACACAACTATTAATCCCAAATTAGCTTTTATACACTTGTATAACTCAAAAAATTAACAAATAACATAGCTTAAATGAGAAATAATATTATTGAACATAACATATAGACTTTAATATATCCCATAACTATTAAATGAGAAATAATATTATTGAACATAACATATAGACTTTAATATATCCCATAACTATTAATCAATAATTATATTTCACCCACTTGTTTCACTCAAAAAATCACTAATGAATAATCCAAATAACACAGAAATCACATCATTAAACTCAATCATAACTATTTCATAATTATATTTCACCCACTTGTTTCACTCAAAAAATCACTAATGAATAATCCAAATAACACAGAAATCACATCATTAAACTCAATTATTATACTCAATTTCACACATGACTAAATCACATCCAAAACAATAAGATGGTCAAAATAGAAAAGAAAATATAATAACTCAGAAAAAATTAAACCATAACAAAAAAACAAAAAAATTAAACCATGACAAAAATTAAACCATAACAAAAAAACATAATTGCTCTCTTATTCTTTAATTCTTTTACAGAGATTAATGAACATAAAGATGATTGAAGGGGAAGATGAATATGTGGTTCCAATAAATGGCACCAAATAATCAACATATCCTTCAATTTCTCTGTTTTATAGAAGAGAAGAATTTCATGCACCAAGTAGCACTAACTAAGGTGGAGTTATTTCAAGCACTTAGTGGGGCACACGATGCCATGTGGTGGCAACATAATCTACAAATGTTGTTGATGTGGCTTTTTTGATGGCTTTTTTTGATGGCTTTTTTTTGATGGCTTATGCGGTGGTCCTTTTTATAATTAGCCTCGACTTGGGCGCACTTTGATCGCCTGGAATATAGCATCTTTTAAGTTCCCTTGTTTTGTGGTGGAAGGGGTCATTATTTGGATTAAAGTCTATTATTTTTAACCAGAATGAAATTTTGTGCTGGCGTGTGCTTGTATGGAATGTGATGCTATTCTTCAGAGTTGTTTCAAGCAGTTAGTGGTGGCAGACGATGCCATGTGCCAACATAATTTACGATGTTGCTGATGTGGCTTTTTTGATGGCTTATACGATGGTCCTTTTTGTTATTAGCCTCAACTTGGGTGGTGTACTTCAATCGTTGGAATATAGCATCTTTTAAGTTACTTTATTTGTGGTGGGAGGGGTCATTAGTTGGATTAAATGCTATTTTTTAAACTAGAGTGCAATTTTGTGTTGGCAAATGCTTGTTTGGAATGTGATGCTATTCTTTTCTATCTGGAGGTTGTTTGACGGGATTCACTCAACTTTTCCCCTTTGCTTGAAAAAACCTATTCGGGTAATGTATTCCCCCAATCACATTGATAAAAGAATCCTGTTTAACAACATCAACAAAATGGTTTACATCTTATTCACAAAATAGTTTTGAACCTCAAATCACATTGATATAAATCTCACTTACTACTAAAAGAAGCGGTTCTTAATGACATCAACAAAATAGTTTACATCTTCTTCACAAAATAGTTTTGAACCTCAAACCACATTGATATATATCTCACTTACTAAAATAAGCCATTCTTAACAACATCAACAAAATGGTTTACATCTAACTAAAAAAAAGCTGTGTGCATAACCTTGCTTACATCTTCAGAGGCATGCTTAAAGTTATGCTCATACATTTTATGTTCATGCTACTTCTCCTATTGGTGGGGTGGCTTGCTACTTCTCTAGTTAGTGGGGTGGCTTGCTATTGGTGGGGTGGCTTGCTACTTCTCTAGTTAGTGGGGTGGCTTAGGTGACACCTTCTTTAGTGTAGGATGGATGGCTTGAGAAGGTGCAACAAGAGGCTAAGAAGGTTCCACCTCTTCAAGTGGAGTGAAATCCATATTCTCTCCCAAGAAAGCTTCTGAAAGGATGTTAAAATGTTTCCTCTTCTTGCCGTCCTATAACTCTTTAAGTGCAATACATAGAAGCCAATTCTCTTCTCGAAGCTCTGTAATTTTTGCTTGTTGTGCATAGATCTATGCCTGCATCTCCTCTACACTTATACCCATGTTTTCCAATTACACCATGCTCTCATGGTTGTCAGATATCAAAGTGATGGGAATAGTTGGTTTTGTCTCTCTGTGTCATGTCTTGCGAAGCATAAACTTATGCTCGGCCTTTTCCTATGTTAGCATTAATTAGTTTGTCATTCCAATTAACCTTTCTTTTGAGCACATCATGAAAAAACACCCGTTGTACACCAAATACATTGGAAGGTTCTTATTATTTGGCTTCGACTTCTCCACTTCAATGAAGCATTGAAGAAATACTTTAGTAAGCCTAACATTTTGATAGTCCATAAATTTGAGAGGAACAATCTCCTTGCAAATGTCAGTTCTATGAAAAAGAGTTTCCTGAGCAAACTTCTTTGGACATAAATCACGACCCTCCAACATCAATTGTCAGATAAATCATGGTGACTTTGTTTTCCAAGATTAGAGAAACTTTCCTCGATGATTCATTTAACCTGATCGTGATCAATATGATCATCTTGATTGTATGGGTTTGGCCTCCATACGATCTACTAATGTCATAAGCAAATTGTTACATTCTTAAGTTATCATAATAATACACAAAAACAAAGACAAATCACTTATGAATCTTTAATATCACTTAGGAATTTTCAATATCACTTATGAATCTTCAATATTACCATATTACTTGTGTGAATCTTCATATCACAATGGCAAAGACAATACAACTTTTGAATACATATCCATTTCATATAGGTACAAGTCACTTGTGAATTTTTACATAGATCATAAATGTTTACATTTACTCGTCATCATAACATAAAGGCAAAAATTTGTACGATTAGAAATTTGATATCTAGATGCATGTGTAAAAGTAAGCAAAAACTCATAGGAGTTGGGAAACTTGTTTGGATCCTCATCCATGGGGCTAGTAAGCTGGCTATTTTTTCAAGTTGATTTGCAAAATATGTATGAACCATATTTTATACAAGACAAAATATGTATGAACCATATTTTATACAAGACAAAATATGTATGAACCATATTTTTAGACAAGACAAAAGGAGAAGTCTCTTGACTTGATAAGTTGATGGTGTAGGACTCTTGATGATAATGAAATAAAGGGGAATCTTGTTGAAGCATTATGATGCCACATGACTACATTTTCTTCAATATTGATGCTTTGTATCCAAGTGGTTATTTTCGATGCAGCGTACATCTTCTTCTACATCATCTTGTCTGTGCTCATACCCCATCACACTAATGTAGACATTTTTAGATTTCTCTAAAAAATGCAATAGAAGGTTTTTTGCCATGTATATCATTGTGAAGTACACCTTTTTCATGCACATTATGCATGGTATAGACAAAGCCATGGATAATTTGAAATATCTAATTAAACCTTGGCCAACCACTCAAGGTCTTTGGGAAGACTAACAAGTCAACTAGTGGTTTTAATGAGATCGATCCCATGAGGTCAAAGTGTGCTAGTGCTTTAGATTGGAGCCATTCAAATATCGAAAGATCACAATTGGCTCTCAATTTCACGTCGAAGCTAAATAAGTGCTAACAAACCAACAACACCTAGATGATAAAAATTTAGGCACAACATTGAGCGCTTCTACATTTATTTGGCCCATAGGGGCAACATCCAACACTCTTAAGGCATGTGGCCTCAAGAGCAATAGGCAACATCACTCTGGAAGCATGTGGCCTCCAAAGCAACAGCAGGCAACATCCAGTGCTCTTGAGGCATGTGGCCTCAAGAGCACCATGCAAAATCCAATGTTTTTGCATTGTTTTTGCTCAAAGATATTTGCAGCCTAAAACTCATATTTGAATGAGTCCTCAAAAATTTTAACAATGCCAAAATTTTAACAATGCCAAAATTTCCTTGGCCCAAGCGTGTATCCAAAGTAGGTTGCACTTCTCTCTTGTATAAAAGTTTTACTGAGGGAGCTAAAATGTTAGCTCCCATAAAGGCTAGTCCTTGAGGCATGTCACTTTGTTCTGTATGCCTAGAGGATGTATGCTCAATGGAATGTTCACTTTGATGGCTCTCCTCTTGTGTCATTTTTTTTTGGGGGGGGGGAGGGGGAAACAACAGAGGAGGGAGGGTATACCATTACGGCATGGGACTTGAAGCTTTGGAACATTTGATATACTTTACCAACCCGTGCCTTAGCTCAGAAGGTGTTAATGATAGTGTTTGACAACTTTACTGCATCTAGCTAAACATATTTCTACTAACCCAGGCTTTTTTGAGTGTCTTGGATGTCATGAATGCAAAGACCTTGACACTTAAATTAAGCAAGAGTGCATTGAAATTGTTGGTGCTCTTGACAGCCTTATATCCTCCATCTTTCGAATAGGATCTATGATACAGTCTCAGTAAAATATCTAAGTCTGGGTTTAGATAGCTCTCGCTCTTTCCTCTTCTCTCAGTGTGCACCATGATATATCTTCAAAATAGAGTATATGATATTGTTATTAAAGCATCTAAGCCCAACCTTAGATAGCTCTCGCTATTTCCCTCTTTGTCCACCATAATCTAGCATAAATACATAAGATAAATTATAAATTCATATATACTAAAACACATTTAAAATTTTGATAAATTATGAATATTCATTTCTAAAATAGTTGTGAATAACTCAGTTTGAGAAGAAAACATCTAGAAGGATGTTTCTAAAAATAAGTTAATATTTAAAAAATTGAACTTGATAAACTCGCAACATAAATAATTGAACTTGATAAACTAGATTATGCGACCTAAATAAACTTGATTATGCAACACAAATAAACTTGATTATGTAACACAAATAAACATACAATGAAATTTCAAAGAATAATATTATAATTTATAAATGTTAATCCAGGCTAGAAGTGTAACCACCACGAATAAACATATGTACATGTCTTAAAAATATTTTTGATGATAAAAAATATTTTAAAGATAACAGAGAGTCTAAAAATATTTTTTATAGTAATCATGCATAAGCACAGTGTATAATGATGTCATGAAATCATAATGCACATACATAATGATCAATAAGATATAAAAATATATAGGAAACAATAATGGCTATTTCTTGTTATTAGCATAGTAGCTCACACAAGCCTAGAATACAAAAGCACACCATGTTCCATGAAGCTAAAATGCATCATATGATGATCCACCAAGGAATCAAAATGTGCGTTAATATTATATTATTTATATTTATTAATCGATTCATTTTCACATTAGCTCACAAGAGCCTAGAATGTAGAAGCACACTAGACCACATGACACTAAAATGCATCACATGTTGATCCACAAGAGATCTTTTATATTTATATTTTATTTTACAATTTTATTAAACAAAAAAGACTAAATTAATATAACATGAAACATTTAGCTGAAATATTTTAAATTTTATTTAAAAAATATGGATCTTAAAAAATCTAAATCATCACCGCTCTCCCTTTTAAATCCCTCAACTTTATGTTTTTAAAAATTTTTTATAATTAATATTTAAATAAGGGGGAGGAGATAAGGGGGAGGAGATAAAAATTTCATATGATAGAAAATGAAGGAGAGATGTGGTTTGTATATGCGGGGTAGTTATATCATAAAATTTGGGTAAAATTTCTATACGATAATTCCATAAAACATTGGATTTTAACCTAAATTTTGACTTTTTTTGTTGTTGTTGCAAAATTCACTCAAACTTATGCAACATGTTCCACCAATCATAATCCCGTACAAGGTCTTCTCTATAGAGAGATGCAACTTGGACTTCCATAAAATTCACACATGTACACTGCATTTACGTATCGAAACTACCACCACAATAGCATCTCGTCTTAACTCTATGTAGAGTGATATGCTTATGTAGAAGCTACACACCAACATAGTAGAGCATCCATAATAGACTCCACAGAGCCTTCTTATTATATGCATGAATCAACGTTAACCATACAAACTACCACTCCACTCTATAATGTGGGGTCTAATCATATATTTCAAAGAGCCTTCGTATTATGTATAAAACCATAAGAATTACCACTCCACACTATAGTGGGGTCCAACAATAGACTCTAGAGAGCCTTCTTATTATGCATAAATCAAAGTTAACCATACACTGTTGATGCTTCATAATGACTTATTATAATATGCACGGGCCAAGCTCCCTCGATGCTCATGTCTAGATTTGAGTCAGAGAGATTCCAAAAAGGGGAGTCTATATGCCATGCAAATACATTTACTTTGTGTTCATTGTGGTCCCATGTTTGAGTGACAAGGTACATGAGTTTATGCACCAAGCAACTTTGAGACAAAAGTTGAGTTGTTCCAAGCTTTGAGTGGTAGGAGGAACCATACTATGGTGGGTTAGGGAAAAATTTACAACTTCCATGCTAGGTGGTGCTATAGTTTTATTGCCATTAAGATATGTGTGGTAGCTTCATTTTGGGTAACTATTGATATCTGCTTTTGCCGAGACGCTTCATTTTGGGGAACTAATTTTGTAAGAAATGTAGGCTTACTAGAAGAACCAATTCTAATGTGGTTAGAAGTGATCCCATTTGCATATGTGTTGCTATGGTTTGCCACTTGAAAGAGGAAATACTAAGAATTACGTTGAATCATTGTAACAAATGTTTAAGAAAATTAAGACATGTTTGTTGTATAGATTTCATTGCTTGGATAGTACTACCTTCTTGTACAGGCTCACATGTTTTTTGTAATAATAATATATATATGTATGTATATATATATATATAAAACTAAATTATAAAGTATTCAAATATTAATATAATATTTGTATATTATTTTAATTTTGTATTTATAGGGTTATCAAAGGCACATGAAGAGAAATAGTTGCTCGGTAAAAAAGTTAAATTTTCAATGGGAGGCACTCGATTTTATGTCTCGCTCGGTTTCAGTCCACTTGATCTTTGGTTTTCTTCTCTGAATTATACGTCTGATTTGTGAGAGTTTTTTAACTAATTTGAATTTCAAATTCAAATTAATGCAACCTAGCTCCTACAGTTCAGGATGGTTGGGAGGTCATAAGCTCCTATAGGAGAATGGTTCCTAATGATGTATTAATTCTTAAAAATAATATCTTTGGGAGTAACTTTCTACGATTATATCTTTGGGATTACCTTTTATGCACACGTATACATTCTCGTGGTGCATTAAACTTTTATGAATAAATGTCTTGTGTTTTGATGATTTTTAGATTTTGGATATTGCACATGTATAATTAAGTGTTGAAAATAAGGCTTCAAGTAACAAAAAATTTCCAATTCTTTTCATTGTGGTAAAGTGCAATATCATTGCTTGAGAGTTACAGAGCCTTAGAAGTGGTATCAGAGTAATGTTTCCATTTGAAGGTATAAAGTGTTTGGGGGTTAAGATTTAAGATTCAGAGTGAAGATAAACTCATTTTGGGCTATAGTCTTAGAGCTAGTATTAGAGTAGTGTTTCCATTTGAAGATATAAAGTGTTGGGGGGGTTAAGTGAAGATAAACTCAATTTGGGGTATAGGCAAGATGGAAGGAATCAATATTAAGGACCTTATTTGTCATGTTCTCAACAAAACTCTATGATTAGGAACCTAATTGATCAAAATGAGAGAATACCAAGCACAATCTAGTCCCAATTAAAATAACCGCTCCTAGAATCATCATTAAGAGAGGAGGTAATCAAGAGATAGAGAGAATATAGATAATCTAGAGAGCATAGATTCAAAGGATAGTTCCCAGTATCTAGACAAGAAGGGGAAAATCTCAACATTAAGAATGAGGAAGTAGAAGGTCAAGGCATAGACCTTAATGAAACCATGATGGAAAATCAAGTTAGACAAGGCTTTGGTAAAAATAGAAGACTTTATGAGAGAAGACCTAGTTGATACAACCCTTAGGCAAGTATTCAAGAGGGATAGGTGTTCAAAGTTTGACAAGGCCAAGAAAATTGAAGAAGAGACCATTGAGAGTTAGATGATTACTTTGAGTTAAGGGCATTTGATGAAGTGGGAATGGCCAAAGTGTAGTCTTACAACTTAAATGCAAAAATTTAGTGGAAAAGAGTGTTGCCTAGTAGGAAACCAAGAGCATGTTCAGTTATATGAAGAGAGTAAAAGGAATTTGAATTTGCTAAAGAAGAAGAGGTACATTTGTACCACATGATCCAAAAGAAAAAGGGGTTCTTAAATCTTAAAAAAAGAGGGTAAGACATTAGGGGAATATAGAGATTGATTCTTGGAATTACAAAAATATGGCCTAGAATTTGATGATGGAGCCCTACCAGCAAATTTGTCAAGAATTTGGATAATGATATCATGTTTTATGTGAAAGGGAGTACAATCACAAGCTTCCATGATGCTCTTAGCAAGTCATAAAAAAAATGCATGTAACTCAACAATGGAGTGAGTAAAAAGAATTTAAATTTGCTGAAAAGAAGAGGTACATTCCTCCCACACATATAAGAGGGATTCTTAAATCTTAAACAAGAGTGAAAGACATTGGGAGAATATAGAGATCGATTCTTGGAATTACAAAATATGGCCTAGAATATGATGATAGATCCCTACTCAAGAATTTGGATGATGATTTGGATAATGATATCATGTCTTATGTGAAAGGGAGTACAATCGTGATGCTCTCAAGAAGTCATAAAATTTTAAGAAAATGCATGTAACTCAACAATGGAAACAAGACAAAGGGTTAGTTGGGGGATTAACAAGGATAAGGATTGGGACAAATAAGGAGATAAACTTGGAAATATTAGAAGAAACAATCAACCACCCAAGGCTCAAGGCAATAAAGGTAGATTCGAGGGAAGGAACTAACCCCCAAGACAAAACTAAGGAGGTAACCAAAAAGAGGCCATGGTAGTAAAACCCATAGTTATTGAAACAGCTCAAAGGATTAGAGCATGGTAAAGATGTGGGGAGTTAGGACACATGACTTTCTACTACACCAAGAAAGTACCTTTTCCTAAGGTAAATCTCATGAAGAAGGACACCAAGGCTAAGGTTGCTAAATTTGAGAATCGTGTAGTAGAGGAGATCAAGGGCAAAAAAGGTATAGAGTGCTTATGTTTTTGCGGTTGGGAAATTCAAAAAGGCACATACATAACCTTCTATTATTAGGATAAGGTAATATTATGGGAAAAAAATGTGATTTTTTATAGATTAGGAAGTATCATTTCCATCAATTTTGGTGATAACCACTAGGTGTGCTCAATCTTATACACAAATCTTGCACTAGGTGTGCTCAATCTTATACACAAATCTTGCACTAGTAGGTGTGCAAGATTTGTGTATAAGATTAGGAAGTATCATTTCGATCACTTTCGGTGATAACCACTAGGTGTGCTCAATCCTATACACAAATCTTGCATCAATAAGCTTGTCTAGCTCCTCTTTGATCACTTGTATGTACTTGGGATTCATGTGGTAGGCTCTTTCTTTTGATGGTTTTGTGCCTTCAATGAGAGGGATGGTGTGTTTCACCACTTGCGGAGGAATTCCCTTCATACTAGTGTCCTTCCATGTGAAAACATCTTGAAACTCTTTGAACAAGGCTATCAACTCTCCTTTTTTATTAGGGGTGAGTTCTTTAGCAAATAGTATCTAGGTGCTTTACTTCCTTGACATTTATGGGGCCGTATAAGAGGCATGAGGCTCTCTATCGGAGTCTTCTTGCCTAGCACCATTGTCCCCAATGTTATAGGACTTAAAGTACTCAAGCACTCTCACTTTGTACCACTCTATCCTTCCCCAATGTTGTAAGCCTTAAAGAACATGGGCACTTACTCTCGCCATATGTACCACTTTGTCCCTCCCCAATGTTAAAGTAATTAAAGTAGCACATATATTCATCTTGAGATTTGGTGAGCTCTTTGAGTTTACCTTTCTCCTTTACCTCTGCTGTTGAGATTGTGTCTCTAGCAGCTTGGTTTGCTCAAATCTTGTGGGCTCCTCATCAATTTTATTGGCCATTATCTTGGCCTAAAGGGTGATCTTGTTTAGTTTTATTTCCGATTGTTTAGGTTTATTTTCCATTTTTAGTGCTCAGATTTTGTGGGCTCCTCGTCACTTTTATTTGTCACTATCTTGGCCTAAAGGGTGATCTTATTTAGGTTTATTTCCCATTTTTTAGTGTAGGTCTTATGTGAATCCATATTTAGGTTTATTTTAGTGTAGGTCTCATGTGAATCCATGTTTAGGGCTTATTTCTCATTTTTTAGTGTAGGTCTCATGTGAATCCATGTTTAGGCTTATTTCTCATTTTTTAGTGTAGGTCTTATGTGAATCCATGTTTATGTTTATTTCCCATTGTTTAGTGTAGGTCTCATGTAACCCATAGCCTTCATGTAGTGAAGCTTATGAAGGTCCATCTCCATGGGGAAACATGCTTCTTAGATTTTTTGCATGGTTTCCTCTTTCTTGATTATGTCATGCATGTGGGCAATGTAGAAGTGGTTTCTTTCATGGAGGAGTCATCTCGCTAGATGAGTCACTAGCTACCCTTGGTTCAAAGTCATTATTGGCTCCTAAAAGGTATGCTGCACTAAGCATAAATAGGAGGTTATTTCCATTCCAACCAATCTTCCAAACCTGGTTCCAAGCTTCTCCGTGATAGAGTGTCCATGGTTGCCAGGACATGAATCCAATCTTTAGAGTCATCTAGAAGAGGCTCATATTTTGGGTTCTCATCTTCACTATCCAAAAACTTATTGCAACATTTGCAAATATTGACCAAAGTAGTTTGGGTTCTCATCATTACTATCCAATCTTTAAAGTCGTCTAGAAGAGGCTCATATTTTGGGTTCTCATCTTTACTATCCACCAACAAATTGTTGCAACATTTGCAAATATTGACCAAAGCAGTTTGGGTTCTCATCTTTACTATCCAACAACTTGTTGTAACATATCAAATATTGATCGATGGTTGTATCATTGGCGCTCAACCCACTGATGAGTCTTCCATGGTTCAAGGATTAGTTACCCTTGCATATATAAATGTGATTCGTTTCTTAGTCATAAACCAGGCATGTGTCTAGAATCATGGTGTATAACCCTCTTCTCTAGAAATCCATCACCATAAATGAGTGGTGGAATCTTATGCCAAAGATCTTGATTTTTTCATCTTAAAGGATGCATTGTGTTCTTGTTGTGGCAAGGTTAACCACACAAGGCTTGTGCTTATGTGAGGGGTGGGCTTCCCACAGTAATCCTTGGTGATTATGCTAATACCAACACCAACATCCAAAATTTTGGAGACTATTTTTCCGTTATACACGACAGGTAACACGGCATTCATTTCATCACTTTTGAAATAGTGTTTGAGCTTGCTCATGGGAACTTCTGAATCTCTTTTGGTCTTGGGTATGGAAGGAGAGCACTCTATGTGGCATGGATCATCATCCTCTTAAGCTCCACTATTTGGGACCCTTAGGGTCCCATTCATCTAGTCTCTCTCCAGAGTTGAGAGTTTCCTTTTACAAAAGAGAACCTACAAAAGAGAACCTACTGAAACTTATCAAAACTCAAATTTTTGAGGACACGAAGGCTATTAGAGGCCTACTATAGACTACTATGTCTCGCACAAGTAATATTCATACTCACTTGGGGGTGGGCTTGTTATTTGATCTGCCATTGTGTAAGTAATGTGCACTGAGTCCTTATATTGAAGGCCAAATTCGGCCTCATTATGAGTCTTCCTCAATTGCATCTAGCAATGGGGAGTCTAGTTAAATTGATTTTAGAGGTAGAGGCTCTAGAACTAGCTCTTGATGAGGCCCTTTGAGGATGGTTTTACAGATTTTTTCAAGGCCTTTGGGAGGATCTGAGGTTCCCTTTTTAGTTTTATGATTAGCTCTAGCATAGGATGTGGGATATGCTCAAGTGGGTTCAGTGGTTTGTACACTCAACCACTTGCTCAAGAATAGCATGCACCTTCCTTAGAAGCTCTTAGGCTTGTTTCATTTGTTTGGGGTACTCTTTGAGTTTCTTGGGAATGTTAACATAGTTATCAAAGTTAACGGGCGTCTTTTCTTTGTGAAGAGCTAGTTTAAGTGGGAGATCACTCGCCAATTCCACAAGGGAGGTAGCTCTCACCTGGACCACTTTCAATAGTCATGCTAACATCGTTGGCCTTGACAACTTTCAATAGTCTTTTCTTTGTGAAGAGCTAGTTTAAGTGGGAGATCACTCGCCAATTCCACAAGGGAGGTAGCTTTATAGCTCTCACCTGAACCACTTTCAATAGTCATGCTAACATCGTTGGCCTTGACAACTTATTGTATTGTGTGTTATGCTTTCACATCCTCATTGATGTCTTCTTCCTTTGAACCTCCAGTTTTTTCCTTTTCAAGGGATACTTTCAAGGGCTATTGTAGCCTTTGGGGCTTGTGCCTCTTAGGATATTTAGTTGCTTTCTTCAAAGCTAAGGCTTGAGATTTTTTAAGTGGGTTTAGTGCCCTAAGCCACTAGCCTACTTTTCCTTCAAGGCAAAGTCCCACAATGAAAGTGCATCTCAAGAACTCATAGGTAAACTTTTCAAGTGCGTTTAGTGTCCTAAACCACTAGCCTACTTTTCCTTCAAGGCGAATTCCAAATGAGAAAATCTTAGTGGGATCATCAATCCTTCCCATGGCTTTGCAAACTTTATCGAACTTCTCTAGATAGTGAATGTGGTTCTCCACTTCCATCAAATTTGATCAGATCATCCTTGAGATGTGGATTGGCTTGGTGTTGCCCAAATTTGGGTCTCTGGGTGGTATATTCGTGGAACTTCCCTTTCCATTTTGAACCCCATCCTTAACATGTCTTTATCATAGGGGATAGTTGCATAAAACCCTTTGTCTTTGGGTCTAGAGTTTCATGCCCCATGGAATGTAAGGGGATAGTTGCATAAAACCCTTTGTCTTTGGGTCTAGAGTTTCATGCCCCATGGAATGTAAGGGGATAGTTGCATAAAACCCTTTGTCTTTGGGCTATGTGGTTTCCAATGGTTTTGGTCCAATGCCTACTTGTTGGTTTTCTGAGGTTGCATGCTTGCGGGCGGCTTGAGTTCACATGTGATTTCCCTTCTATAACACTTGGCTTGGAAGTAGTCCGGACATGTAAGTGGTTCTTCACCTTTCTACACCTGGGTTGGTAACTCTTTCTTCACCTTTTCTCACATTCCTTATTCCTTATCCAAATGGAGAGAAACTCAGACTTTGTTCCATGGTGAAGAAGCTAAGTGCATCCACGCCTTACGACTTTCTTAGCATCCACGTGTTGTGGCCCCTCACACCCCCGCCCTACAATCCCCGTGTTTTGCTTGGTTTTTCAAGGATTCTAGGGGTTGTATAGGGGTGATTAAGGTTCTTAATCCTAATTAATTATGTTTATGCAAGTGTTTTTTGATTGATTTTAGATGCTCTAATGCTACTAATTTTAATAATGCATGAATAAGGTCAAAGGAAATAACAACCACACTCTAATCCACACAGCTGGAGCTCAAAGTTTCTATTTTAAGTGAGATAAAATCACTCTTAATCATAAGACCTAAGACACTTCTTGGCTCTATGCAATCAAATCTAAGCCTCTTAGCAATGCAAAAATCACCAATGAAAGTAGGGTTTCCCCTTCCAATCTTGTAAATATAATGTCTAACCTAAAATAATACTTGACTTAAACAATTAAAAAAAAGCAACCGACTCTGATCTTTCGGGGTGTGACCCCCTATTCGTATACGAGTGATATTAGGTAAACTAATAACCACAAAAATATGGAATTTGGAGCAAAGCCCTAGGCTTCTCCTCATCAGTGCACGGTGCCAAACATGTTTAAGACAAGAGCTTACCTTAGTCTATTCGAAAACAAGTGTCATTTGGTTACTTGGCCATGTAGAGAGCTGCAAAATGCAACTTCCCTTGCTGGTGGGTGCGCTAGAGCCCATCATTTGCATCCTCTCCTTGTTGTCACACCGAGGAGACTCCGTGGCCAAGGGAGTGAAGGTAGATATTTTTTTGCCTAGATGGAGGACAAGTTCTCTCTCAACAAGAAGGTAAAGAAGAAGCTCAAGAAATGGATAGACCTACACTCAATCCTACCTAAGCAATGTAAAGATTTAACCAAACACAAGCAACCAAGATAGAGTAGAGAAGATGAAGAGCTCACTTTTATTCTATTGCAAAGGAATGAATGTCCATTGTGTAATGTCAATTACATACAAATTACTAGCTTCACAACACTAGATCAAAAACACAAAGTTTGTGACTTTTTTGTTTGGCATTAAGCTAAGGGTAAGGCCGCTTCTTCATAGATTCTAGTGTTGTCTTATAAAAGGAATGAGCTTCCATTACATGTGGGTAAGCGTAGGGAAGATGGTGAATCACCTTATGGTAGGATGGGTGGGTGAAACCATGTTCATCTCACCAAAGTGGTTTTAAAAAACTTAAAAAAGGTCCATGGCCACTAGATCTAGTCTTACACAAAGTATGTGACTTCCCTGTTTGGCATTAAGCTAAGGGTAAGGCCACTTCACAAATTCCAACGTTATCTTACAAGGAATGAGCTTCTGTTACATGTGGGTAAGCACGGGTAAGATGGTGAAGCACCCTATGGTAGAATGGGTGTGGGTGAAACCATGTTCATCGGTAAAGTGGTTAACAAATGCAATGCAAACACCCTACAGGAGGCTAATTGTTGAAAATGACAATCCCCTCTACTGTAGTGCATCAAACCATACTTCCTCAATCCCACCCAACCTTTTTTCCTATCAAACCATTAACATAATGCTTCCATATCAAGAAAACAAGTCTTTTGAATATACCTCAACAAGTGAGAAGCTTTGGGAAGAAATGACATAAATAAACATGAATGTGGGGGAAGGAATTGTGGAACCCCTTGAAACGGAAGGTGCCATAGTCCTCTAAGCCCTAGATTCACCAATAGTAATAAGTCACCCCATCTTTGGGCAAAGCTCTAGTGGCGGGGGAGCATGACCAAAACCATCAAAGCCATAAGTGCTCAAACCTTGTTGGTGGATGCTACACTTTTTTGGTATCGAGCTTGAGTTAGGAATGTCCCCACCAATAGCTCAATCATTTCTCTTATGGTAATCAAAACTTGTCTCTTATACATCACCAACGGGCACACAAACCACGACCCAATCTGTAATAAGTACACACAATGTAAGTGGGAGCACCACCTCCTAAAGGAGCACATTTTGGAAACTTCTTCACCACGGAACCAAGTTCCAATTCCTCTCCGTGCGGATGAGGAAGATGAAATGTGGGTAAAGGTAAAGCACCAGTTTTACAAGAACTACTTCCAACCTAAGTGTTCCACAAGGGCAATCACCTAATATGTCCTCGACCGCCCTAGAGCTAGTTACCGGAGACGGATATTCCACAAGGTAAAGAACCAAATTTTACATGAAATACTCCCAACCTAGGTGTTTCACAAGGGTAATCACCTAATGTGTCCTTGATCCGCCAAAGCTAGGCATACATAAGACTAGTGCCATTGGAAACCATATAGCCTAACCCCATTGGACATAAAACTCTGAACCTATTTTTTTGGTTTTGCATAATCATCCCCTTACATTCCACACAGACGTGAATATGCAGAAGATATGCTAAGGTTATGGAATTTGAAATGGAAAGGGTGTCCGCCATGAATATAGCAACCAACCGAATTGGAGATCCCAAGTTCAATCAAGTTTCTGAAGCCATGGGAAGGATTGATGATCCCACTAGTATTTTGTCATTTGAACTTTACCTTGAAGGCAAAGCATGCTAGGGGTCGCTATTACCACCTCAACATATCCCTCCAAGAATTTCACCCGTACAATAATACTTGGTAACTCTACGCAAAGTTAGAAACCCAAGAACACGAGAACTATACGAGTCTTACGAGCAACAAGGCCCATACGCGTGTAATGTAATCACTATGGATATCCAAAATAGGATCCAGCCACATGGACTATGCTTCCTTGTCAAAGCTATGGTGCAATAAAGAGAGAGAGATCTCAACAATATGGTATGTAGGCCACTGATGTGCACAACACTTCCGATGCAAAGGCCCACACACTGTATTGCGGAGTGTCCGCACAAGGATCCCACACCAAGTCCCCCTAGTGCTCCAAGCACTCTGAATCCTGTGCCTAGCCCTAATATCATTTCTTTTGGTGGCACATGTTACAAGTGTGGACTTGAGCATGCTTATAAGGATTATTCCAACCGAGTAATAACCACCCCAATTGCAAAAGAATCAAACCCACTTCGACGAGGCTTAACTTGTTGAGTGTACAAGGAGGACCAATCCATAGAGTCTCCCTTAATGCCATCACAAGGCTCCAAGCCAAGACAATGACAACAACCAAGGGAACATCCAAGGCTACTAAAATAAGAAGAAAGCTCAAGCTTCAACCTCAAAGCAAGTAGCTAAAGAGGTCGAGGCACAAGACCCAAACGCTAAGGTAGTCCCTGAAAAGGCTAAAGGATGATTTGAAGGTGCCTTTCTTTTGGAAATAGTGTGCAATCTTCCGCTCAAACCAGCTAAGCCCATTGACTATGATAACCTTTCCAAGAAACTCAAGGAGAGCCCTAGCCCTGTGTGTTGGAGAAGGAGCGAATGAAACATGCCCAAGAGCTTTTAAGGAAGGTGTGGGCTAATAACCTTGAGCAAGTGGTGAGTATAAACCATTGACCCCGTGTGACCATATCCTAAACCCTAACCTAGAGCCAATCATAGAAACAGTGAGAGAACCTCATATCTTGCCAAAGGTCGTGACTAAACATATAACCATCCACAAAAAGGTCATAGAAACAGTGAGAGAACCTCATATCTTGCCAAAGGTCGTGATTAAACATATAACCATCCACAAAAGGCCTCAGAGCTCTTAGCTTTAAAACCAATCCAACCTAATCCTAAAAGGAGTACCCAGTGCACATACCATCCCTACCCGATGGCATGTTTACCACTAGTAGGCTAGCCTTGCATCTATGCTAAGCTACGAGGCTTGTGTTCTTTGCTAGCTTGGCATGCATAGAGTCACCTATGATAGGCCTAGATGTGCGATCTAGCATGCCATAGCCTTGCACATGCATGCCTCCTACCTACTCGTACCTGTTGTTGCTAGCGTGCACCTTATAGCGCTACCTAGACATGCACTCCTGCGTGCCTTAGCATTGTGCCCTAGCATTGTGCCTGCATGGTGTTGCTATCATGCGCCTTTGCAAGGATCATGTCTATGTTTGGCTTGTGTGGCTTACGTTTGTTGAGGTATCCCTTCTTGTTGCATTGTATGAGGTTACTAGGCATGCACATATTTGGGTGGGCACCGCCTGACCTTGGTCATAGGCATAGGCATGGGCACGTAAGGCATTGGGTGGTTGGGGTTAGGGGGTACGAGACAAGGTTTTGTGGGGTAAGAGGGGACGGTTTGAGCGGATAAAACAATGCACACGTGCACGTGCGTTCATGTGTGTGTGTGCACGTGCATTCATGTGTGTGTGCACGTGTGTAAATAAGTGTGTACATATATATGTATATGTACACACACACACACACACACACACATATATGTACACATATATGTATGTGTGTATATATAGATATATAAATGCATATATGTACACACATATATGTGTGTGTGTGTGTGTGCACACACACACATTCACACATATATGTACACATATATGTGTGTGTGTGTGTGTGTGCACACACACATTCACACACATATGTACATATATATGTATATGTGTATATATAGATATATAAATGCATATATATACACACATATATGTGTGTGTGTGTGTGTGTGTGTGTGTTTTTAGTCTTCTACATCAGCAGTCAGAGAAACTCCAAGAACCATATCCAACTTGACTAGTAAAAACATTAAACATGATTATATAACAATAGATTTGTGTACAATAATCATGTTACAAGTACAAGAAGCAAGTGACTCCGATTATCCTTGAAAATATTTTGAGAGAATAGTTCCTGTTACCTGCATCCATCCAAACAAACAGAGTTAGCCCGTGTGTGTCGTCTTGCAAGTGTCAATAGGATCTACCAATAGATGTCACCCAAAATATCTTATGATTTATGTGGTAAAGGGATCTTGGTCCCTTGATATGTAATAGGTTTATCACCTTAATATCATCCCCATAAGTAAAGGAATCAATCCATGTCTTGATCTATAAGTATGGAAGATTGTTGGCTTGCAAATATAATCAAGATAGTTGGCCTTATAGTAATCCCAATAGCCAAGTGGATTTTCAATCTATCTCGTATCATGTAGGTAGAACCTAACATGTATTTATTAACGAATTTTTAGTAAGTTTATAAAAGAAGAGCAGCATGTGTGTGTGTGTGTGTGTGTGTGTACATATATGCATATACATATACAAACATACATATGTATATATATCTTGATACTATACACATGCGCGTGCGTGCGCACACACACATATGTATACACACACACACACACACACATACATATACCCTTATTTATATAAAATGTTTTGGAAGATGGAGATTCAAGCATGCCTTCAACGATTAAAACATCATAGATTAAGGCTTGAGAACACAGAAAAAAAGAATAAGCAGAATACAAAAGCATTGGGTGCAATCTCCCCCCCCTCCCAAACGTGAGTGGCTCCCCACTTCCTCACATGGGTTCTTTAATCATTTTTCAAAATTTAGCTTTTACATACAAAAATGACTAGGTGTCGAGATAGAACTTGCTACCATTAGCAACAAGTTTTTGGGTGATTGGCTACACCTCTCATCTCTTTAGGCCAGTGGGCAGATCGAACCCAACCCTTTGATTTTGGAATGATACATAGTAGTCGAGATGGAAAGTGTGAAGGAGAGGCGTAGCACGGACCCATACCTAGGCACACTTAGAATGCACTCACACACTGGGTAGGCATGTTAGACCTCCCATGTTGTGGTTGGGGTTAAATGGTGCTACGTGCCCCAGGGCTTAACTTGCCACCGACGGCAAGTGCCGAAGCAAACACGGGAGCGACGGAAGGAAATGGTGGAGTCGTGGGCCGACAAGCCATGCCGAGTTGATGGGTCACGGGCCAGCGGGAATCATGGACCATGGATGGGATGCCCCAAGCCTACCAAGGCCATGGTGCCGGGCTGAGGAGATATGAGAAGGGTGAGACCTGACAAGGTAAAACTTGCGAATGACGCGCTCGACGACCGATGGAGCCGAGATACATGGTGGGACGGTTGGAAGGGTCGCCTCACGGCCCGATCTCTCAAGCCTGAGACACTTTCCATCTCGGCTACTATGTATCATTCTTCCAAAATCAAAGTGTTCACAAAAAACCTAGGTTCCCGTCCACTGGCCTAAAGAGATGAGAGGGGTAGCCAATCACCCGAATAGCAAGTTCCATCTCGGCTACTACATATCGTTCCAAAATTTCAAGGGTTCGCAAAATTGACTAGGTGTCCATGTAACTAAGGTTTTACAATAACATAAATTGCTAAAGCATGTGCGCATGTAAATCAACACCTCAACTATAAATAGCCAAAATCTTGACATATAGCCAATGCAAGTAATACGCTATTTGTATTCATGTGTTATGTACAAAACCACCATTCATGGGAGAGCTCGATTGGTGTCATTGCACCACTCATCATCTATTACTCACAAACGTCAATTACATCAGTTAGAACAATTCATTAGACTCCCCACAATTAATTTCAAAATGATTATATTCAATAGACACAAACATATAACACCATAGTGCTAGCTCAGTATTTAATACAGACGATCATCCACAATGGCCACAAATGCATATACCAATAACAATAGCCCACCATCAGTATTAATACAATATCACCCATGATACCAACTACCCACATGATACAATGGTATCTCAAGTGCATTGTATCTTAGGTGTCCCTGATCAATATAGAGTGAAATGTTTAACAGTATATATACAAGCATGTAGGCGCGTGCATGTGTGTGTGTGGGGGGGTGTAGATGTGTGTATGCAAGCTTAATGCAATGCAGACGTTCCATGTTCTTCCCTTAGCGAATAAGTGATAGAGCTGCTGCTATGCACTCTTAGAGCAAGAGAAAAGGGGGACTAGCAAAAGAGGCAAGAGAAAGAAGGGCATGGCATCGATTTTGTGATGCAGTAAACCTGACAAAGGTAGAAGAAGCACAAAATCAGTTTGGAAGGCGTAGACGCATAGTTTTTTGTTTTGTTTTATGAGTTGGGCAGAAGCACAATAGCTTGATCGCAATAGCAATATTTCAAAGCAACAAAAAACGAAGAGGTGAGAGCAGTGCAGAGAGGGAAACATCGCTAGCAGTAAGTTGTTCCTTGGTAGAGCGCAAAAAAAGCAAACAAATGAGAGTAAAGAAACATACAACAATGGGCGCACGTGTGGATTTTGCTGCACTAGATCCTAGTGTGGGCAACATGTTGGTCATGAAAAGCCAGGTGTGGGCAACAATCAATCGGATTTTCTTAAATCTCAAGACTGGGGGTGCCAAGCTTACTTGGCGGCACCCCCCTTACAGTTCAGGTGCATGCAAACACAGGTGTTTGAACACCTAAAGGCCCAAGCATCATTGCCCGCAAGGCTCAAACCCACGCAAGTGTGTGCTCGGAGGCACACCTTACATGAATCCTTTTCACTTAGATTTGCATAGATATCTCTATCTATCCACCACACACACACACATATCCTCTAATATTATATTATGTGCATGTGTAAGAGAGAGACTACACATACCTATACATACATAGATAAATAAATACACACACACACACACACACACACCAAACACGCACATGATATGCACACACACGCACACAAATACACACTTTTGCATGCATGGACACACATGCACACACAGAGATATGCACACTTACATGCATACACACAAGCTTGCACATACACATACATATACACACTTGAGTGTATCGCTGCCATAAATCCTACCGAAGGACTCTGTTCCTCTCACTGTGAGAGAGCTGGATGTGTGGTGCATGTATATCATACTGGAAAGATGGAAGGTGATCTATGTCGAGACCATGCTGAGTGAGCCATTGTATCATCTGTGAATACCATGATCTCCTATCTTCACTCTCTGCGGGACGCCTCATGTGAGTGTCGATCTAATGGCATATCTCTGACCCTCTGTATGAAGCAGATCGTCTCGAAGACGGTCTCTACTAGCATAGGAGGTGCAGCAAACTCCATCCGGCCAATGTCATGTGGGATGGAGGGTTTGCTACGGATCATCCATGAGAGCATGAGAATCTGAGGCCTCTCTATCTGAGACCATGTGGAGGTGGCGAGCCCAGGTGCCCATGCAGCATACATCAAAGCAGGGGTGACTAATGTGTCAAACAACCACCCCTTCGTGCGGGGCTCCTGGAAGTGTGCCTGGTGACACAGTCTCTCTAGCATGGCCAGAGCTGCATCCCTGGCTGCCTGTGCCATAGTAAATCTTCCTGGCGGAGTCGTTAATGTAATCCCCAGGTACATATATGAGTCTACCACCTCTACCTATCCTCCTGCTAGTGTGAAGATGGCCTGTCGTGTCGAACCGGCCCTGAGGTGCGGAAAATCATGGCCTTGGTTTTCCCAAGGTTCGCTGTAAGCCCCCTCTGTGTGCAGAAGTCATGGAGTGCATGGAGATGGTGCTGTAGTCCCATCTGCGACTCAGAGACCAGAATAATATCATCTGCATATAGCATAATGTGGATTGTGATACCCGAGATGTCTACCCCGTCCCCACCACCGTGACCAATGAAGTCAACCACCTCATTGATGTATAGCCCAAAGTGTAGGAGAGAGTGGGCATCCTTGCTTCACACCTATGGTGCTAGCAATAACATCAGATAGCCCCCCGGGGCATTGTATGCGCCCGAGGACCTGCTCATATAAAGCATAGATGCCCAAATCATCTCTGATGGGATCCCCAACGACTGTAGGCGCTGGAAGAGTCTCTCTCGTGGCACCGTGTCAAATGCTTTGCAGAAATCCACAAAGCAACAGTATAATCTCTTCTCCCGCGCCCTAGCTTGGTCAATCAGACATCTGAGAGAGAGAGAGAGAGAGAGAGAGAGAGAGAGAGATGGGGGCAGGCCTAGGAGTGAGAGAGAGTGAAAGAGAGAGAGAGAGAGAGATGGCTATAGAGAGGGAACTGGTTCTTTTCTGGAACCTTGGTCGCCACAACAACGCGCAGGTCCAATACTAGTATATATATATATATATCACACACACACACGTATCTATATCTACATATATATAAAGTAGTAAAACGTTTAGATAACCTCTTACAAAAGGGCATCCCATATTTCATGTATTGTAGTTTTCTAGAACAAACGCCACATGGTGTTACTGATTCCTAGGGCTGCAAAACGCTTGAGAACCTACAAGGCAAGTAAATGCACACATGCAGCGAGCATAAGTCACCCCTGGATAGTCTAAAATAGGAAAGAATATTTCGATAATCAATGGGAATCCTCTACATCCCATCATCAATGCCAGTACTTCTCCAGAGTGTCTCATCCAGCCAGAGTTGTATTCAACAAAGCAGTTGGGCTGAGCAGTGACGTCTTCCCTCCCAGATCCTTCCTGTTGTGCTTGATTTCAGTTGTAGCTTTCTTCTTGTACATAATACAGACAGTAGTTCAGGACTCGTGCTGTATGTGTGATTCCGCTGCACTCTTCTCTCTCTTCTCTGCCCATAGGCTGCCCATAGGCTGATTTCCACAGACTACCTGTGGTAATTCTATAGCCAGTATAAAGAACATGCTGGCCAACAATAATGATAAAGCTCTGGAAAACCCAGCAAGAAGGTGTCTCGGTTCGAACATACGACCTGTTGGATGAGGTAGGGAGTGAGTAACCACTCGGGCAAGAGAGAGTCACTGATAAAAACCCGCAATCTTTAACCTGAAGATCAACTAAACAAAACTAGGCAATGGAGTGCATCACTTTTATGCATTTCTTGCACCAATTGACCTACCAGAAGTCCTCAGTCCATTACATACACTAACTCATTCTCATCAAGATATATGCAGATTTAGAAAACAAGATGTATCCATTCCTTGATATCAAAAAAGTCTGCTTTGAACTCATTGGTCCCACTCAGTCGCACATTAAAGCCTTTCAGCCACCCTAGTTATAGATTCTGCAAGTTTCTCAAGCACTCCAACGAGGCTCTCATTGATGGTTTGTCTTTGCATCCTATCTAGCTCACTATTTCGATTGTAGGCATCTATCTGTGCCTGAGCTACTCTCACCAAGGCACTTTCCAAAGCCCTGCTAGTGCTTTCCAAGACAGAAACTATGGTAATTTCTTCTGCACGCCTCTTCTTCCTCTGTCCGTAGACTTCATCAGCTTGGTCTCCTTGATCATTTTGAAACCCGCCTGCGATCAGATTTCCAAAAAAGGCAAAAGCTTGACTTAAGCAGTATTCCAAGTAGTCAACTCCTCCAAAAAATTTAGACAATTTCATTAAGCATTGAAAGAAAGCAAGCATTCATCCCACCTTAAAACATTGGACTAATCATCTATAGCTTGTATATGCATGTGATGGTGACTAGCATCATCATACCTATCTACATAACCTAGCTCACAATCATGCATAGATACATAATCATCACTGACTCTGTGTATTTCTTTAAATCATGCATATCCTGTACTCCTTGAACGACTAGGCTTTCGGCTCCATGGGCTCCATGTCCTTAGCAACTCATTCCTTTGCTTTGCCTACATTTACTTTTAAAGCAGCCTGGCCTCGCACAACAGAGGAATCTTCTTGTAGAATCTAACGATGTCACTTAGGAAGTAAATGATGAAGCAGATTCTCTCCACATCAATATTGTTACCTCTACCTAGACAAGGACCATAACAGCAGCTTCTAACTTCTGGCTTTGGCTCTATCATGAAAGGCAAGTACACAGTCATTACTGTCACGTGCACACTCTCGAGTGTAACGTGGGCATGCTTCTACCCAAATGACTAGTTCAAAGGTCAAGTACATGGCCGGATTCATATGTTTGTAAGGGCTATTATGCCATATCATTGTAATATTGTCCACGCGACCAACGAGCACACCAATGTGGATAGAGTTATTGGGTTATTGTGTGAACACACTTAATTGGACATTATTATTAGGGTTGGTACAGTTGGTAGCCAACTCACCAACATTAGACACTATAAATAGGAGTCTAGGCCTTAGGCTATCACGTGCACGCCCGTGCCATGGCTAATCCTATGTAGGAACTGTCTTAATCCATGACTAATCATCAGTTAAGTCAGTCATCAGTGTAGCAGCATTATCTACAGCATCTTCATCAGTAGCATCACATCAGCAACAGTAGCAACAGCATAATCATCATTAGCATCAGCCACATCATCGTCAGTAGCATCAGAAGCATGATCAGCAGCAGCATACCATCATCATCAACATCAGCATCAGCATCAGTAGTAACATCAGCATCATAATCATCATCATCAGCAGGAGAGCATGAAACCCTGTTGGCAGCCAGCAGAGATGCTGTTGGCTGCCAGCAAGGGTTCCAACAGCAGGCAGCCAAGCAACCAGAAGGAGATGGCATCTTGTGTGGGCAGCATGGCATAAAGTGCAGAATTTTTAGGGATTTTTTCCTATGGTTCATGTCCACAGCAGGCCAACAGGCCCTGGTAGCTGGCCGACCAGTACCTCTCAGCATATATAAGCATTCAATCATTATTCAGCCAAGGGCATTCAGCACTTATAAAGTTCATTCATCAGTTAGCATGTAGAAAGGAGCCAGAGGTCATCCCCTAGGGGCTGGCCAAGGACCTACATCATGTACAAGCATTTATGTAACCTTTTTATACCACATAAAAATACAAGAAAACCTTGACACCAATCTCTCTTTTCTTCTCTTTTGTCTTAATCATGCTTATTTAGCATCAATGTTCTTAATCAGGCTTAGGACTGTGGGTCAATACAGCAAAGGCTTCCGCGCATGCAACATTGGTATCGGAGCATTCAGGCTCAGCCCACTAAGTAATTCTTCCCTCTCCTCTATCTTAATCATGCTTATTTAGCATCAATGTTCTTAATCAGGCTTAAGGCTTAGGGTTGTGGATCAGTCCAGCGAGGCTTCAGCGCATGCAACATAGGCATATTCAATCACTCATCATTGAGTCATTGAGCCCAGAAGTAGTGCTACCTTGAGTATCTCTATGAAGCATTGTACATTCTTCATGTTGATATAATTAGGTCATCTCTCTCGATTGTGTATTGAGCATGAAGAAGAAACAGTTTGTTATGCATGGGTTTAAGTCTCTGATTAGGTGCTAATTGCAATCAATCTATTCATAAACATGCTTCCGCAAGCACCCATGTTACATTGGTATCATAGCGCTAGGTTTTGACGGTAGAAAGGCTGCAATATTTTTCTCTCATAAGGGCATGGAGATCCATCGTGGAAAACCCCATGTCTTCAGCGTTTTCACTCAGGTTTGCGTTTTTTTTTTCATCAAGGCTGCATTTTGCAAATACTATACTAGATAGCTCTTGGGTGTGGAAGGGGCGCTCAGCCAAAGGGCAAGAAAGAGGGCCAAACGCACCAAGTAGAGTGGACAAAGCAAGCAAGGAAGGCAGCATGTTGGTGCTTCATACGCAGGTAGATAGGGGTGGAAGAAGGGGCATCAAGGGGGCCCAGTAGTGGACACTCAAAGGCCAGATCTGGGAGAGCATAAGAGCGGCCAAATACAGCAAAATTGCAGACCTATTCAGGCTGCAGGACATCACATAGTATGCGGCAAAAATGCAGCCCGATTCAGGCTGCATGACAGCACACAGTAGGCGGCCACCATAGCAGCAAAAGGGTGCCTCCAAGGGGATGCTACAGGTTGGCCAATTTGTGGATGGTGGGGGCAAATAGGGTAGCATTTTACATTTGGGCTACCCGGCCCTGCCCTACCCTGCAAGTTGGCCAGTTTGTGGATGGTGGGGGCAAATAGGGTAGCATTTTACATTTGAGTATATGTCCCACCCGCCCGCCTAATTTGGCTACACCCACCCTTCCTCCATCGCGCAAGGATGAAACCTTCACTGTCACCAGCCTGGACATTTCCCAGTATGAAAGGGGTCTGGTGGACCCTAGGATGTCTAAATATTTGAAAAGTACAAGCTTTGGGAATGGGGGATTATCCTAGAATACAAAGGACCACACTCCTAAAATTTAGGAGAGTTGCTATTTTTGGCCCGACTCCGATGGAAATTTTGTTCGCGTCATTACATCTGAAATTGAGCAGATACCAAGAGTTGGCAAAGTGCCTATGACAGAATGTCTACCAGTTGGGATATTTTTAGAGATAAAGTTTATGGAAGGACCCATCTCTTAGATTGGGACATGTGGCAAGAAAGTGGACCGAAGTGAGACAAGTGGCCTGACACTTGTTAGAAAGTGGATCAAAGTGAGACAAGTGGCCTCACACTTGTCACTTCAGCTATTGTGTGGCTCTCCACTTGTCATTGTAGCCTTCTCTTGCCATTTTAGCTCATGGGAGGCCCAAATCTATAAATTGGAGTCCTCTCTCTTCATTAATGGAGACTCTCTTGCTGCACACTAGCCTCTACCACCGTTAACAGGCTGCCCTAAGGATGGCTACTCTCTCTCTCTCTCTCTTGAAGGCTGCCCATGAAGAATACCGGCCGTTGGGGATTGTTTTGGAGGCTTCCATCGCGAAGAAATACTGAAGGCAAGGGTATTTAATCATTTATTATGCTTTCTAGCCATTGTACTTGCTGTACCACCCATTGTACCGGCTGCTGGTACAACAAGTACAAAAGATGGTACAGCCGGTACAATGGCTGGTATAGCAGGTACAAAGCTTGGTACAATAAGTACAATGGCTAAAAATCATAATAAATGATTAAATACCCTTGCCTTCAGTATTTCTTCGCGATGGAAGCCTCCAAAACAGTCCCCAACAGCTGGTATTCTTCATGGGCAGCCTTCCACAGAGAGAGAAAGAGAGTAGCCATCATTAGGGCAGCCTGTAATGTGGTAGAGGCTAGTGTGCAGCAAGAGAGCCTCTATTAATGAAGAGAGAGGGCTCCAATTTATAGATTTAGACCTCCCATGAGCTAAAATGGCAAGAGTAGGCTACAATGACAAGTGGAGAGCCACACAATAGCTAAAGTGACAAGTGTGAGGCCACTTGGCTCACTTTGATCCATTTTCTAACAAGTGTCAGGCCACTTGTCTCACTTCGGTCCACTTTCTTGCCACATGTCCCAATCTAAGAGATGGGTCCTTCCATAAACTTTATCTCTAAAAATATCCCAACTGGTAGACATTCTATCATAGGCACTTTGCCAACTCTTGGTATCTGCTCAATTTTAGATGTAATGATGTACTTTCCAAATATTTAGACATCCTGGAGTCCACCAGACCCCTTTCATACTGGGAAATGTCCAAGCTGGTGACATTCTCCCCAGCTTCTTAAAAGTTGGCCGCAACTTTAAGCTTCAAGCCATATATTCAAGATATAATCATGTCCCATCAAGTGGGCGAGACGAGACAGTCTCAAAAATCCAATATAACTGAAGAATCCATTGCCCAAAGAAATGGGTGAGACTAAATAAGTCTCCATAACACCAATATCAAAATCATGACTCAAAAAAAATGGGCGAGAATTCCGTGGAAGATATGCTAGACACAAGCACAAGAGCCAATTGTGTCTCAATCACCGCCGATATCAATGAGATAATCATGTCAATGAAAATCGGTAACGGGTTTAGACTTGAAAGAGACCATTGTATCATCATAGATACGAGCTGAATGAATGGCTTCGTCCAAAGTTTTGCATTTGTTATTTTTAACCTGTAAACAGTATGAGTCTGGTAAACCGGCTACGAAGAACTCCAAAAGAGTAATGGGATCCATCTTTGTAGCTTTCATCTGCAAGTCCCTAAACTTCTGGAGGTAGACCTCATAAGTGAGGTGCTGCAAGGTCATGGTCAACGCGGTAAATCGGGCAACAACATCATAATCATCCTCTTTCTTGAGGAATTCCTTCTTGAAGACGTCTTCAAATTGTACCCAAGTCGTTGGCTTAGGGTTGAGTTCCTTCCACCAAAGCAAAGCTTTGCCTGAGAGGAAACCTGCTGCTAACCCGATCTTTTTTGATGATAAAAATGGACTTGCCACTTATGTAGCCAAGTGTCCACGATCTCCTTGGTACGCTGCTTTTGCTCGCCCCCGAACTGTTCCGGGGTAATGTTGGGGCCTAAAGCAACGGCCAAGGTATCCATACCCGAAAGAGTAGATAGGGTAGTGGTCAATAGAGAGATGGAGTTCTGCAAAGCTTGCATCTGCGCGCGGCGATTTGTGCCTGACGTTCCGAAGAAGAAGCTTCGAGAGCTACTTTGAACTCTTGGAAATTAGATTTGGACACATAATCGTCAAAAAGATCGGCTTCGGTATCTTCCGTAGCCTGCAAGCCTTCGCGTTCGACAAGGGGCTCCAACTTGGATTCTTGGGTTGACATCGTAAGGAGGGCAAGTGGAGAGAAAATTCGATCTCGCACAAGAAAAGTGCGAGAGAACTTGAGAGCTTGAGAGATTGAAAACTTGAGAGATGTGTGGCAAGAAGCCCACTTAAGGGGTTTATATAATCTTCCCCAAAAGCAACTTGAGCTTTTGTTTTTGTGTTTTTTTTTAATATGTATATATATATATTCTTAAAAAAAACACTTTTAAACCTTAGGGAGCCTTTAAACTCTCTTTTTTTTTAAAAAGTTTAATCTTAAAAAAAAAACAAAAGCAAACTGAAGTTGGCGTGAATGCTTTTTCTAGTTTTTTTTTTCTCCCCCCTCCTAGATTTAGCGCTGCCGTCGCCCACCTGGCTACCGTCGCATGCTTTCCTGCCGGCGCCACCTTCGCTCAGGCGTCCAAGGCGGCCTGCGCCTAGGCTTGGCCGCCTCCATAGGCCTGGGCGCCTGCCTGCATAGGCCTAGGCGCCTGCCAGCATGGCCGCCTACAACTTCCGGTATCCCACGACCAGCACGCGACCACGCTTAGCCCATCGATCGCTTCTCTCACTCTCTCTCTCGATCCAACAAAAGCGAGCATGCTTTTTTCTTTTTTCTCTCTCAAAGCAAACAACCCTGCTAACCACCTACACCCTCATCACAGGTTTCTTTGATGAAAAAAGCACATACTAATCTGAAAAACAGACGCATGCATAGACAAAAAACAGCAAGCTTCTTGAACTCATACCTTTTCTTCGACCTCATCTTCTCTACCTACCAACTTGCTCGTTCACGAGGCATGCTCTGATACCACTGTCAAATCCACATAGGATCTCCTCGTAGAACGTTCTTGGTACGAGACTCGAAACCTGCAAACAAACCAAACAAACAAGAAGGGGGTGCAGGCTTGACTCACCTCCCAACCATGACAGCCGTGGGCAAGCCCACAGACTTGGCTGTCCCCACCGAGCCACGAGCTGAGGTAACTAGATGGACGTACCGACCAATCTCTACCTCGTGACGTCCCATACTGACACGAAGCTACCCTCGCGGGCCTCGAGACTGCTACCGGCCTCGGCTGCATGGAGCAGGTGCACGTCTGCACTAGATCCAGGCTCCAGACCATAGAGCTCTCACAAATCATGCGAGACTCTATATGACTAACGACTAACCTTGGCCACCCTTTTATAGGCTCTTGGTCGGTCATCGAGAGTCCACACTTGGGCGCCCGCCCGTCCATTCTGTGTATCTGGTATGGTACTGGATGCCAGATCATTGTGTAGGTAGTTAGGGTTTGCTTTTAGCAAAAGGGACCAGCCCATAGGGCTACCCCGAGTCTTTGTGTGGACATGGGGATAGTGTAAAACCACCCCCATGAGGGCCAAGAAGGCCCTAGCTGAACCCACCAGCCATGGAGGGGCTGTAGGACAGCTCTAGGGGCATGCCACGCGCAGCCGATTGCACATCAAGTATTCTAATGGCTGTAGGGCAAGTATGGGGCAGCCCATACAGGCTGCCCAGCACCCAAATTGCGTGCGAAACAGTGCCCAGCCCTCTGTTTTCAAGCGCCTAGTGTCCAGCCCTCAAGGGAAGAAAAGCACAGATTTTACTTGAATTAATTCAGCATTTAATGCTGAATATCCAGTCGTGGGACAAAATATAGCTGGCCGCCTAGATATAATGCTGGCCGACTGCTTATTAGAAGTAGTATAAATAGGAGAGCCATAAACCATTTGTGTTATCTCATAATTCACCAAGTGCTCAGCAAACAAGGGCCAGGACAGCCAAGAAGTTGCTAATGCAAAGGGGTGAAGGACTGCAGGTCAAGGGCAGAGATTTCTCAGCCAAGAAAGGTCAAGATTTCTGTATTTTCTTTTCAGATTTACATCATTCTAATAAAGCAAATACACCATTCGTGGTGGGGGGCCTACAAAGGGTATTTGGGACCCAATACTGTGTCCTCTCCTCTCTCCCTCTCTCTCTCTCTCTATTTTCTGCACATCTTCATTCAGTTTTGTGCATTAATTCCGTCGCGGAAAGTGTGCTGATTTCTGAGCATTGAAGTTACCGATCTCCCCCGAAGCTTCCGCATGTTACAGTGGTATCAGAGCCTACTTCAAGTGCAAAGATTCAGCAAAGAAACCATAACTTTTTCTCGCACGTGTGGTTGGTTTTCAGACACCGGTGGACTACCCCTTTCAAAGTGACTCCTATCCCTCAAAGGACGGTTGGTTTTCAGCCTCCGGAAGCCTCCGGACGTCTCCCACACACAGTGATGGTCAGATTGCGCTCCGGAAAGGAAGTGCGTTTTCCTGCTACGGCGAGCTTCGACGACGAGAGAGACCAAGAACCTTGGGACCAAAGTGCACCAGGCAGCCCAGCTAGGGCACCATGCTTGAGTGTTACAGATATGTTCCAACAGATGATGCGAGCAATCGCAGACCAGATGTAATATGCAGAAGCTTCGGAGAAGGATCGGTACTTCAAAACTCAGAAATCAGCACTCTTTTCGCGATGGAATTAACGCACAAACTGAAAGGAGATGTGCAGAAAATAGAGAAAGAAGGGGGAGATGGAGAGGATACAGTATTGGGTCCCAATTACCCTCTGTAGGGCCCCCACCACAGATGGTGTATTTGCTTTATTAGAATGATGTAAATCTGAAAACAAATACAAAAAACTTGACCTTTTCTTGGCTGGAAAATCCTGCCCTTGACCTTCAAAAGTCCACCCCTTTGCTTGGCAATCTCCTTGGCTTGACTGGCCCTTGATTGGTTTGAGCACTTGGTGAAAACTGAGATGAATGATGGGATTATGGCCTCCACTATTTATACTCCTCTTGAGGAGCAGTCGGCCAGCTGAAAAAACAAGCTATGTCCCATGATTGGTGAAATTCAGCAATAAATGCTGAATTAAATCCCAAAAAATACTACCTTTTTTCCCTAACAGGCTAAGTGATGCGCCTGCTTCTGATTGGTTGGACACCACTTTTGTCCACAATCCCAAGGCTGGGCAGCCTGTATGGGCTGCCCCATACATGCCCTACAGCCATATAAAGGCTGTAATCTCTTGGAGATTGCCTTATCTGTGCCCTAGGGCTGTCCTACAGCCCCTCCATGGCTGGTGGGTTCAGCCTGGGCCTTCCTGGCCCTCGTGGGGGTGGTTCTACACCATTCCCATGCCCCCACTCAGATCCGGGGTAGTCCTATGGGCTGGCCCCTTGTCCTAAACATAATCTACTCAGTGATCTGGCATCCGGTACCATACCAGATACACAGAACCACTGACATCATTCTAGAGGGAGACTCACAGCGCGGACTGGCACTGTTTCATGTGCAGGACAGTGCACACCTGACCTTGGACTCATGTGCAGGACAATGCACACCTGACCTCAGACGTCGGAGATGGATCCCTGGCTGACTCGTCCCGGACTGGGCTCATATGGGACCAGTTCACCATCCCAGGACCTGCACCTTCTTGTACAGAAATGTCTACGTGGCATCCAAGTGCGGGATGCACGTGACATCCCCTTCTGCTTAACTTGACGGAAGCTGCATAGCCTCCAAATAATCCGTCAATAATGCCGGATAGTCTTCGAAAAATTCTTTGTCGAGCCATACCGCTTCATGAGTTCCTCGGTCGTGAAACTTCGTGAGGAATTGTCGTAGTCTTCGGCCTGAGCCATGCTTGAAACGGTGCAGAAGGATCTGTTTTGGAACCATTACTTCTACTTCATCAACAATGTCTGGTTCCGCTTCGTCTTTGACCTCTGAAGGGGGTGGACCTGCATATGGTTTTAACCAACTGACATGAAATACATCGTGCATAGTCCAACTCGGAGGTAGCTTTAATTGCATAGACACCTCATTAATCTTTTTCCGGATGGGAAATGGTCCGAAGCTCCTGAAAGACAACTTTGGGCATCGCTTGCCCACCTGCTTCAATCTTTGCTTCATAATCCGAAGATACACCCAATCCCCTTCCGAAAACTTCATGTCCCTTCGGTCTTTATTGGCCTGTCGAGTGTAGGCCTCTTGCGCTTTAGCCAATCTGTCTTTAACGGACTCTAGGATCTCCTGGTAAGACTCTGTCACTCTGTTCGCCTCCGGTAGTACTGAAGACGAAGTCCTGGTTAACGACGACTAGAAAGGCGTTCCAAACACTGCCTCATATAGAGTCCTGCCAATAGGCTGAAGAAAAAGAGTCATTCAAAACAGCTTGAACTAAGGGCAAAAACGATTCCCACTTACCTTGCTGATCGTGGACATAACACTTCAGCACATCAAAGGCCAACTGGTTGTATATCTCTGTCTGGCCATCTGTCTGTGGGTGGAATGCACTGGAAAAAATCAACTTAGTATCAAAATTATCAAACAATGCCCTCCAAAAATGACTGGTAAACTTGGCATCTTGGTCTAACACTATGGTTCTAGGGATCCCGCCAATCGGGTACCAATGCCGAATGAATAGCTGGGAAACATCCTCGGCGGTCACATTGGCCCTGCAAGGAATAAGCATAACAAATTTGCTGAATCTATCAACAATAGTTAAACACTGCGTATTACGCTTACTCGGACTGGGAGGCAGATTTGTGACAAAGTCCATCGAAATGTCCTGGAAAGGACCCTCAGGAATTGGCAAAGGCTGTAACAACCCTATCTTCTTTCCACGAGGAGCTTTCACCTTTTGACAAATGTCACAGCGTTGTACATACGTAAACACCACATCACGCCTCATCTTTGGCCAATAGTATTGCCGGTCTAATTTCTCCAGGATCGAATTCATGCCCCTATGACCACCTGTAATGGCGTCATGGGCATCATGGAGAAGAGCTGCCCGGAATGATTTCATGACACATAGTCGGCCTTTGTAGAAAAGCCAACGTCAGAAAATGGCATGGTCCTGTGGCATCCAATGCCTGTTCCCACTGAGTACCGAATTCCTCGGAATCCGCGTACGTGTGCTTCATGTCTTCTAGTCCTGTACCAACAAGGTCAAGTCTAGTGGTCTGAATCGTAGATACTTGTCCCTTCTTGCTCAAAGCATCGGCCACTGGATTGGCCTTTCCTGAAAGGTACTCAATCATACCACCGAACTGCTGGAATATCTGATTCCATCGGTGTTGTCGATCACTCCACTGTGCACTTGGCATCGTCTGAATCCAGCGCAATGCCTAATGGTCAGTGCGAACCTCGAAGTCACGGCCATACAGGAAATGTTTCCAATGTTTCAAGGCCTGTATAACTGCTAGGAGTTCACGATCATAGACTGAGTAGTTCTTTTCGGCGGGCAGTAACTTACGAGACATGTAAGCTACCGGATGACCATTCTGTTGCAATACACCTCCAATTGCGATGTTACTCGCATCGGTGATCACTTGAAATGGTTTGTCCCACGAGGCAAGGGCTAAACAAGGCGCTTCTGACAAAGCCACCTTGGGGTTCTGGAATGCCTCCAACGCTCGTGGAGTCGTTTGAATCTTTTGCCTTCTTGTCTTCACTCCCTTTAGCAGATCGGTGAGGTCTGTCGAGAGGTCGGAAAACTTGTCAATGTGGGTGGAATATGCCTGGCATATACCCACAAATGATCTAATGTCATAAGCTGTCTGTGGTACTTCCTAGTTAACAATCTCGGCCACTTTATCCGGATCCAGTCGAATGCCTTTAGCACTAATTATATATCCCAAGTAATGTACCTGGAACAGATAAAATTCTGACTTCTTTTCATTGACGTAGAGCTCGTTGCTTTCCAGCAACTTAAGGACTTTCTCCACATCAATGTCATGCTGCTCAACTGTAGCTGAAAATATGAGTATGTCGTCCAAAAATATGAACACACACTCTCCAATCAACTCCCGGAAAACACGCATCATCATGCGGTTAAATGTAGCTGGGGCGTTTGTCAAACCAAATGGCATGACCACAAATTCATAGTGGGCCCGTTCGGTACGAAAGGCTGTTTTGGGGATGTCCCCCTCTACAATCCGTACCTGGTGGTACCCACTCTTTAAATCCAGTTTGGAGAACACCTTAGCTCCATTCAGCCTCTCAAGAATATAGTCAATTCGAGGCATCGGGAATCTGCTCTTGATAGTCAGCTTGTTGAGTGCACGATAATCGACACACAACCGAGAAGACCTATCTTTCTTCTTGACAAACAAGATCGGTGCTGCAAATGGCGACACGCTCGGGCGGATGTGTTAGAAGTCATCTCCTGTCTAGATTTATACACCAGGGCCTTTGTTGTGGGTGTGCCCGCCCTTATCAGGTGTTTTATCATTTTTCCTCACTCCCCGCATTTTTCCCTTATTTTTCCTATTTTTTCTGTGGCTTGGGAGGCAGTTCTGAGTTGGCAGGAGCACTGAGTAGCTGGCCGACTGACCCATCAGCAGTCGTGGACCCCTGAGCTGCTGGCCGACTGGGCATACTCAGTCGTGGGCTTCATTCAGTGCTGGCCGACTGATGCTACAGTCGTGGAGGTCTTTTCAGCAGGCCAACTGCCTATCTGGGGGCATATAAATAGGCCCCCAGCCCTCATACCATATGTGTATCATTCTGGGATCTTCTTGTGTATATCAGAGCAGAGTTACACGCCTACTTCTCTCTGTCTCTTGTGCTGTTTTTCTGCCTGCGTTTTTTGCTCGTGTTCCCAGATTTGGTCATCATCTCCGCTTCGTATTCTGACATGGTATCAGAGCCCTAGGCTCTAGATAGTTCTTGGGATTTGTGTGAGCAAGAGGGGGACTGTTTTGTGGCTGATTGGTGGACTGTTTTGGACTGTTCGGGAAGAGGAGAAGCAAGAGGAAGGCGGGCTGATTTGCTGGTAGGTTTTAGTTCTTCTTTGTTCTCACCCACCCACCCTTTTCAGAGTACATCCCCGCTATGGCAGATCTGTTTGAGATGGCCGAGAGACATGTGAAGATCCCGACACTCCCCACGTTCCCGGTGGACTGTCAGTTGGACGGGAGCAACTATGGCATATGGAAGGTGATGATGGAATCTGTTCTGGAGTCTTACGACCTCGCCGATTTTGTCGTTGTTGGTGTTCCACGGCCGGAAGTAGAGGAAGGGGAGTTACCGTCAACCCGAAAGGACCGGGAGGCCCAGACACAGATGTGGGATCGTGTCAACGCCAGGGTTCGTTCGTTTATTTTCCTCAACTGCACACCAAGGTAATCAATCATGTAAAGCATATGACGCTGGCCAGAGGTATATGGCAGCATTTGGCCTCACTTTACAACAGGGTATCGCCCATGAAAAGGATTTCCTTAGAAGTACAGATGCGGGTTATGAGCCCTGCAAAGTCGTCGACGATGCGGGAGCATATTAACAAGCTGCAAGCTCTTCAGCAGGAAGTTCTTCAGGCTGGGAAGGAGATATCATCAGAGGACATGGCCATAACCTTGCTGTCACACTTGCCCTCTTCGTACTCAGCATTTTACTCGTCTTTGATTACCGGTGGCTGGCTCAGCACCATAACGTAGGAGGAGCTTGTGCCCATGGTCCTGGACCAGGAGGAACGATTCACGAACCCTCCTCAGGGTGGAGGTTCGGAGGCCTTAACTGGCCAACGGTCGAAAGGCCGTAACTCGGGCAAAGGAAAGGCTTCATCGGAGAAGTCTTCTGAGAAGAAGTCCGACGACGCTGACCGCGAGAAGCTGAAGGCAGAGAGGACCTGTAATGATTGTGGCGAGAAAGGCCACTACTGGAGGCAGTGTCCCAAGCGAAAGACCGAGAAGGGTGAAGACTCCTCAGTAGCAATCATGAAGACTCCGGCTTTTGTGCACCTGGAGGTGATGGACACCGACGCTTCATTTTCTTCAGGCAGGGAGGAGATTGGAGGATTCTCCGCAACGGATACTCGGGAGTGGATTCTCGATAGTGGTGCTTCTAGGCACATGACTCCTTCCCGTTCCGGTTTACAGGATCTCTGCAGGCTTTCTGGTCATATTCTTACTGGTGATACGTCCACTATCCCAGTTCACAGTGAGGGCAGGATGGAGATAGTTCCCGATGGCAGAGGGGGGAAGCATTCCTCCCAGGTGTTGTATGTTCCGTCCCTTGGTTTTCATCTGTTGTCAGTGCATCAGGTTTGCAAGACTGGCGTACGGGTGGAGTTTGATGAGCATTTTGTTGCTCTCCGGGACAAAGCAACAGGCCAGGTGGTTTGGGAAGGTGGAGTGGAGAATGGAGTTTACAAGCTTTCAGCACTCTCTCTCCCAGGTCCTCAGGGTTGTGATGAGTGGCAGTCTGATAATGGCCACTTCTGTGTGTGGATACGCTGCAGGTGCGAGCTTTCCGAGACCAGGTGGTGGATAGCTTGCCAGTAGATGGCAGCAGTTGGCAGGAACTTTCCAGTACTGATGTTGGTAGTTCTTGTGTTCGTGAGTCAGAGGAAGCTGAACGGGTCACTTGTGCTCTGATGTCTCGTAGTATTCGGGACATAGAACTTCCAGTAGTTGAGAATGTTCTTTCCACGGGGACCTTTCGGGAAAGCCAGGCAGGTGGTAGGTGCTTACTTGCAGAAGGAGGTGGTTTCTCCAGGCTTTGTGGTTCCGGATTCAGAGGGGGTGGTTGACAGGTTTCATCAGGTTTCCAGGACTTGTTTGTGCACGTGCAACTTGGTGTGTGCTACAATAATCGTTGTTGACATCCACAATTGGAGGAAGGTTTTGAACTTTATGGTAGTTTTGTGATTTGGTCGAGAAACAAACATGGATGCAAGATCAAATTCCTCATCCTGCGGAGGAGGGACGGACAATTTGCAACACTTAAACTTCCTAGAAACCTCAAAAACAACTGCACTCTACTGCATTTGATACCAAAGCACAAAATAATTTCAAAATTCTTATGTGAAGTTATTACTTTTTCATGATTGCATAGCTAGTGGCTTTAATCAACTGTGGAGTTGATTTCTACCCAAGAGTGACAAGCCTTCCATACATTTGTGAAAGTTGCTTAAAGCAGGTGGCAAGTGTTGTCCCAAGCTCTCTTTCCAAAGTTTCGTCCCATTCCCTATTGTAAAGAAGCTCACTGATGTCTACATGAAGTTGAAATTGCTAGACAGTTGGCCTATGCATGATGTCTTCCACGTCTCATGGTTAAAGCCGTATGTAGGACCATCCTTACAAGAGGTTCTGAATGAGCAGCAGCTTGAAGTGGTCGGAGAATCAAAAGTCATCAAGCCCGAGCAGATTCTCCTCCATAAGTGGAAGCATGGTTCCGGTCAAAGGATCAGATAGTTCTATACAAAGTTCAAGGATCGAGGCACTCATGGAGTTGTTACGCTAGACAAGCCGTCGCCCTACTCAGAATTAGCCAAAGCCGCTCCTTGTGCATCATACTATCGGCCCAAGAGCACACCCATGTTTGGCCAATAGAGATCAAGTTCTTAGATAACCATCTTTGTGTGATGCACCCCTCGGATGACATCCACACAACAATCCATAAACCTGTGTGGTACCTTCAGAGGCTTCCATATCGAAACAGAACATGTCATCATAAAAAAAAGAAAATGACGTATTCTATATATCAATATATATATACCTAGATGAATCCAGGAACATGCCCAAATTCACCTTTTAGGAACGTGCATGTTATATACTCATGGTAGTCAACCCACAAGACTATACAACTATCAACTCCATTATGCATGGTATGGACTAGATACTACGACATCCCCACTAACGTCATCAGTGCCCAATAGTGGGTGTAGAACTCTGTATCAAGATATGCTCTCACACACGCACTCCACACACACACACACACACGCACGCATAAGAGCATATATTCACACAAGGCCCTTTGTACTGAGTTTCTGTCAAACCTCCGGAGATGCAACGCTAAATGTCATGATTACACGCGTGCACACACATGATACATAAATGTGTATATGATGTATGTATGTATGGGCATACATATGTGTGTGTGTTAACCCCTCTCTCTCTCTCTCTCTCTCTCTCTCTCTCTCTCATTGCAGTTCCGGGTTCAAGTCCCATTCCCTGCACTTCGGTGCTGTCATATGGATCATATATGGTTGGCTTGGCGATGACATTAAAGCAACTCCTCCTCCTCCTCCTTCTCTCTCTCTCTCTCTCTCTCTCTCTCACACACACACACACACACACACATACAAAGACATATATATGCATATTTACACATGTATGGATACACATAATATACATTGATTGTATGTATGTGCGTGCACACACACACATATATATATAGAGAGAGAGAGAGAGAGGGAGAGAGAGAGAGAGAGAATATATTAACGTGTTGGGAAAATGATCTATGAGACCAAATATGTAACATGAAGATTGTCGTGGCCAATTCAGGACATAGAAAATCTACGTAAGCAAGAAAATCTTTTTCACGCTCAACTTTTGACACTGCTCCATACTCAGAAAACTACCTAAGCCTTTTTTCTTTTCTTTAAAGTTTTTCATGCCCAATTCAAACGATTTTTCAGGCTATAAAATTTCTAATCCATTCTAAATTAAGATGCTTAGAAGTCTAATCAAAGCCCAATTCAAGGAGATGTCCCGATTAAGCAAAAATTAAACCGTGAAGGAAAGACAGTTGGGAAATTATAAAGAGAGGGCAAGAATGACCTTCTTCTGCAACACCACTGGAGCCCATTTTGAGGTCAGAGTCTCTCGAGTTGGTAGTAAAGAAATAGCCGTCCTCTGCCGCAGCCGCTGCACTAGAATCCATCCTTATTATATTGTTGCTGAGATTGAGAGTGTGGGGATTCAATCAAAACCCACATTTAATACAATATTTGCATGACTGTTAAATAGTATATGTATTACTATATAGTAGATTTGTATTATTATATAATATTTCTCGAGGAAAAAAAATGACCCCCACCAATTGGGCAGAGGGCGGTTAGCCTTTTTGCACCCTTTTTGAATTCCTCCAACAAAGAAGGCACCCACATGGGGGTGGGGACACACAACGGTTTGAGCACAAAGGGAATCCCAGCTCACCCAAAAAAAGGCACTCACATAAGAGGTCCATTGCACACTTAGATTAGTTCTCTCAGCCTCCCCTCCATCCTATAGCCCACCAATGAGGCGTGCATAGTTCATAGCAATTGAATGACTCGTCACGCCTGATCACTGAAACTTTTATATGGCCTGTCAAAAAGTACACTAAATCTTGAAAAATCGTTCAAATCCCATACCATTCAAAAATCAACCCCTTCATTGGCATTACACTTTGTCTTTGGGTGTTTACAGGGGCCTGCCCACACGAAAAAGGTTGAGAGCTGTGGGCATGCACCTTTTTGATAAACAATTGTTGGGCGACAATACCCTTTACAGACTCTGCGGGCATGCCCACGAAAAAGGCATCCTGCAACAACTGAGAGCTGTGGGGCAGGCTATTATGCCCGAAACTAGAACAGTAGTTGTTGGGCTCTAGTCAGCAGGCTCTAGTCAGCAAACACATCAGCGCTAAGGGTGCATGGGCGTGGTCACAGTCTGTAAAGAAATGTCAGACGAGTGGGTGATTGTGGTGATCTGATTGGTTGGGCAAAACTTTTTCATGGGCTTCCACCCAAGTTTGTAAACACCCTTAACTATAATGTTGGCAATCCTCATTTCTCTTTGTGCACTTGAGTAGTTGAGGGACTCAATTTGAATGTTTCATACTTAAGCCTTTGCCTTAACCCACAATCAGGGATATGTTGTCCTTTGTGGCACATATAGGACACCTCAATCACTCTCCTTTCTTTTGATGTGAGGGTGGGTACTGAAATTAGATGTCATTCAAGTAGTTCGAGCTTAATACCTCCACGTTAGAGTCACCAATGGGCTATGGGCTATATCCCAAGAGGCAAATAATCTTGAGAACACCTTTGGAATTCATAAAATAGTTCTCTACATCACCCTTTCGTTCTCTTTGTGTCCTTGTGGCATAATTGTACCTGAGGAGCTAGTAGTAGTTATGTGACTCACATTGGTTGTTTCATAATTTACCCTCTATCACTTTTAAGTATGCACACCTCAATCACTTTTAAGTATTTGCAATCAATTTTAAGAAAAAACTTTGGAATTTAGGGTTTGACAGTTGAACTAGCTAAGGATAAACATGGTAGAAACTCAAACCAAAATTGTAGCTACACTAGCCCAAGATCTAACCCAAGCCTTAAAAGAACGTGCACATTTAGGGCCAATTTTAGAAGGCTCTAGGGATGGTTGGGAAATATCTATACGACTTAACATTATGGAGCCAAAGCCTGACACGATGAGAGAAGTGACCGACCAATTGTACACAAAAGAAGACATCAACAACTTCTTGTCTACCCATAGTTTCTCGGGCACATACGGACACACATGTAGACGTTACAAAATCATGTGAGAACGTCGGTTGAGGAAGGCCAAGAACCCATAGACCACACTCCTACAATGCCCAGTTGGGGCCGTACAAAACCATATGTGCTTGACTCAGGAAGGGGTAGAGGAGGAGTGTTTAATATGGTAAGACCTGGTCGAAGACCAAACACATTTGGTCTTCTAGGATCGACCCCACCAATGGCCACAGTTCACTAGATTTATTAAGAATGGTTGCTGAACTATGAAGGGGGTGGCTAGGGGATTGAGCACTGCTTATGCACCAAGGCCAACACAGATGAAGACACATCATATAGCAAAGTTGATACAAAGATTTATAGGTGACGAAGACCCCATTTAATATCTAGAAATCTTTAAGGAAGCTTGTGAAACATGTGGGCCCATAGACGGCCTTACAAAGGTTCATTCATTTTCCTAATGCCAGATTAAAAGGCTCACCAATGGTACAAAACCTTGAAGCCCTTTAAGGATAAAAACTTGGCTTAAAAACATATAGTCATGCCAAGTTTTGATAAATGGAGCCCAATAGCACACCTCCATAATATCAAGCAACAAGAGCAATAGTCAATGAGGGATTATGTCTCTTGATTAAAATATATGAACTCTCGGTGGTGTAAACTTTGGGAGAGGTTCACGTCCTGATGATTAATTATTGCCATGTTTCTAAGTACAAGCCATGATTATCTACTCTTATCCAAACTAACTTCAATGGATACATGTTGTAAAATAGTTATAGAGTTTAAAGATAACATATTAGAGTTACCCTAGCCAAAGGATATAAAGTCTCCATCAAATGGTTGCGCCATCTTAAATCTTGAGTCATCATCATGACTTTGGACGAGAAAAACAAGTAAACAACATGATGACAATCAACAAACGGACAAAGCACAACCATACTAGAAAAGCTAAAGTTAAAAGAGGTAAGAGAGCCACCCAGGTAAACGTGCATCTCCATCGAGAAGAGAGCTAATATTGTGTTCGTTAATATGTAAACGTATGTAGACAAAATCATACGGCCACTGAGAGTGACCATATCTATGACCAAACAAATGCTTTATTGTGCTCTCATTGTATGCATTTAGGAAATCATGATACCACTGTGTGTAGGTTCCCTCGACCACAACGAATTACCTACACAACAGCAAGGCAACCTTTACCACACCACATGTACATGCTAACATAGTTAACTAGCCCTGTATAAAGGTATGTGTGGGGACCTAAATAATGTCATGCCGCAAACATGCAAAGATAATTACCCACTTCCCTATACAGAGCATATATTTAGAATGAGTGGATGGAGAAAAAGCCTAAAACTTCTTGGATGGTTTCTCGGAATATGATCCAGTGTCTATTTCCCTGAAGGAGACCAACACAAGCCATTTAAGAACTACTTATAAAAGTGGTTAGAAGTCTTCATAGATGACTTGTGTGCTCACTTAAGATGGAAAGACCATCTAGCTTGCTTAAGAAATGTTTTTGTAAGGTGTCCAATATATCAGATATCCTTGAACCCTTTGAAATTCTAATTCTAAGTAAAGCATGTTTTTTTTTGGGGGGCGGTTTAATTTTGGGACACATCATGTCCAAAAAAATGGTATTTTCACTCATGACACCAAAGTAAATCTTATCTTGGAATTACCACCCCCAAAACAAATTATAAAGATACACAAAGATTTATGGACCACATTGAGTATTATCGAAGGTTATTTCTATGCTAAGGTTGCAAGACCATCATATCAACTATTAATAGTCTTTGATTGGATGAAAGAATGTCAAAAAGCACGATGAGCTTAAGAACGCACTAGCTAGTGCACCTATCTTGAGACCACCCTTTCACGTACACATGGATGCTTCAAACTTTTCCAATTGGGTGTGTGTGTGTGTGTGTGTGTGTGTGTGTTGGCACAACCAGAGGAATACAAATTGGACTACCCTATGTTTAGCTTACTAGCATGTAACTTAATAATGTCAAGATGAACTACACAACCACGAAAAGAGGCGGATTGGCATGTTTTATGCTATAAAGAAATATCATCATTATCTTTTGGTCGATAAATTTATTTTCTTTTTGGACAATCAGGCTTTATTGGACCTTGTAAACAAGTCTTGCACAATTGGACACATCATGCGTTAGTTGCTTTTTCTTTTGGAATTCGACTTTACGATCACTATATATAAAGGATCCCAACATGTTTTAGTCAACCATTTATCTCAAATTACTAATGGTGAACCTGCATGATGACCTTCCAAATGCTTGTTTATTCACGTTAGATCTAGTACCTAAAATGAGCGATGAGATATCACAATTTCTTGCTTATGGTTTTCTAAAAGATTACTCATCATTGAATAAAGATAAGATGCAATGGATTATCAAGCTATTTGTACCTTACCACTTGATAGTGAGATAAATATATAAGATCGAAAAAGATGATGTGCTAAGGAGATGTATAAGGGACGATGAATTTATAAACATTACAAAGAATAATCCGGAATAGCAAGAAATTTTTCTAGTGAGGTAAACCGTTTGCAAGGTTCTCCAAGTAGAATTATGGTGGCCAACATTGTTTGGTGATTCCATTAAATTTATTAAGGGACATGAGGAATGTCAAAGATTTTTTGTACCACAGCAAAAGAGAGAATCACACACCAGTCATAGTTACACAATCCTTTGAGAAATGGGGAATTGACTTCATAGTACCTATCGATCTTACTGCACAACAACCCTAACACGCTATATTATTGTGGCTATATAGACTATTTTACCAAATGGGTAGAAGCCATGGCCTCGAGGAAAGCTAATGCTATATTGCTTGTGTGAATTTCCAAGAAGTGATTTCCTCATTATTGGTGTATCTCTACAAGGGACTCAAGGGGACTGGGTGTTGGCAAAGGATATCAAGCATTTTGTTCAATTGGCATCAAACAAGAGGTAGCAGAATGAACCACTTTGTGCATTTAGATGTCAGTGTGTTTCACAATCCTAGTGCGATTGTGTAACTATGACTGGTGTGTGATTCTCTCTTTTGCTGTGGTACAAAAAATCTTTGACATTCCTCATGTCCCTTAATAATAGTACCTATCGATCTTACTGCACAACAACCCTAACACGCTATATTATTGTGGCTATATAGACTATTTTACCAAATGGGTAGAAGCCATGGCCTCGAGGAAAGCTAATGCTCATATCATAGAAAAATTCTTGTATGAGCGAGTCATTTCCAAATTTGGTTGCCCATTAGAATTGGTAAGTGATCAAGGATCACATTTCATCAAGGAGGTAATTAAGTACCTCTTGAAGGGTTTAGGGTTTAGGGTTTAAGGTTTTTTGGTGGTTTGGCTAATAGGCTAAAAGCACTAACAAGATGTTACATGCTATTCTTACAAAAGTTGTTAAGAACAACCAAAAATATTTGTGAACATAAGCTTACACTGTGCTTTGGGGGCCTATCAACGTCTTAAAAAGTTGCAATGGGATACACACCGTTCTAGTTAGCATACGGAGTAGAAACAGTGATGTCGATGGAATACCTTCTTGTGCTAAGTTTGAGAATTATAGTTAACAACTAACTCAACTGCAATGGCTAAAAGGTTGATTGACCTTGAGAAACTAGATTGGTAGTATAACACATGGGTTAATGGTTGAGAAGTTATGTAGGAAAAAAGGGTTTAACCAAAAGGTTAAAAAAAGAAGGAAATTCAAGAAGGGGATCTAGTCCTTATTGGGGATGGTTCCAAAAAGAAGAAGAAGTTGAAATATCAGGGTATGAGACCATTCAGATTCATGGAGATCACTCCACATGGCTTAGTGAGAATTAAAGGAAGGATACATCAATGGTGGGAGTAAATTGAAAAGTATTACAATGGACCCATGATCCAAGATATGCTAACCTAGGTACATAGGAAAAGGCTAGAAAAATAAGAAAAGGAAAGAACTAAATGGTAGGTCAGAGACAGAGCTAAGGCCCATGTGACTAAAGCCAAGCAAAGATTTCAAAACCAAACTTTAAATGTGAACGTCACTGCACTGCATCACTTGAAAAAGATGAAGACTTGGATTGAATAATCAGTTAGGATGAAAGTTTAAATATCTACCTTTGGTAACCAAGTCTCTAGCATAGCATTGACTACTATAGGGGCAAGTTTAAATATGAAGGATGAAAGTTTAAATATCTACCTCTGGTAACCATGTCTCTAGCATAGCATTGACTGATATAGGGGCAAGTTTAAATATCTACCTCTGGTAGATATAGCAAAGTCTCTAGCATAGCATTGATTAATAACACAAGGGCAAGTCATAACTTGCTTTCCTATGGAACATGGGAGACCTTGGGTAAACTAGAACTTGAGCCACAAGTGCTAATGTCCAGAGAGTTAACTCATGCATGGTGCAAGTTGAAGAATTTTTAAAAGTTAATATCTTTGTAAAAAAAATCTCTTAGCTAGAAAGGTGTATATGATGGCTACACGGACTATGGAAGAACAAGTACCATTGGGCTAAACAAGGATTAGTGTAACCACAATTGCATCATCCATGCAACCAAAATGATATAGTAACACAATCATAGTGCCACCACTTTGGAGTCCCATCAAATCCGTGGTTCAAGTTATCCCAAGCTTCATAAAGACAATACTTCTCCTTGGTTCCCCAAGTTGATTAAGAAGTGCAAGTAGAACCACTAAGTTGCCCGATGAAGGAGAAGTCCACAAAGGAATCAACACTCTTCAATATAAAAGAACAAATCCATCTCAAAGGAAATGGGTAAGAAGCATATTCCTCAATCTTAAAGGTGCTATGAAGAAAAAGTATGGATATACCAAAACAAGCACTCGTCATGTTGCACAAGGAAAGTAGCAAACATGGTAAACCTCAATATCGACAAACCATATCCCCAAAATAGGCTAGAACCGTAAAGTGCACACTTGAAGAAGTATGTGCGCTTTTGCCGCACAGGTCGTAGCTGGGGACTTGCCAGACACCGTATGCAAGCCACGAATGGCTGCAAGCATACAACCAGGGAAGGAAGCTCAAACAGAATGCAAAGGGTGTGTCACTCACCGCTCAACCGCCGCCGCCTTGAAGGATTCCCGCGTTGTAGTGAAGAAGGAGCCGCCGTCGCCGCTCTACCGCCTCTCCGCCGCCGTGCCGCTACACAGTGCTTGATCGCTCTCTCACTCTCTCTCTCTCTCTCTCACACGCAGGAGAAGGGAACCAAGGAGATAAGGCAAGAGCACTCTTGTATTCACAACACATGAGAATGAGGATTTTAGGGTTACATTTGACTCTTATAGGTGACTTGGCCGTTCACACTTGGGCGTCCATACATGGTCGGCCGACCCTAACCCTTATCCTACTGATATTCAAGGTGCGCCTCTCATCGGCGATCACCCAATCCCTTCATCCTTAACATATGGTGCCGACAAGCCCGGCCCATGACTCAGAATATTTAAATTGATGACGTAAAACATAGTACGTCTCAATGTCCGTCATAGGTTAACATGCCCCCCTTCCTGATGTAGATTCCGTCCTCGGAAGCTATGGTATGGTAAGCTCGATAGGGTTGTTGTGGTAGACCGTCTGCAAAACAGGGAAGTAGAGTGAAAGTATGCTGGAATTCAAAAGATATAAAGTGTATAAATTCAAGCATATTAGACCACAATGGATATTGCTATGAGAACTTAGTTTAAGGTTCACATGAATGAGCTAGTGTAGCAAATTAACAGGAGTTTAATAATTATTGAAAGTAAATCAAGAGTTAGCAAGGTGTCAAAGATTAATCAAGGTTTATAACTGGCCTAAGTCAAGGAAAATAACCAAGCTTAATAAATAAACAGATGGCCACACTGTGTCTACTCTAAGAACAAGTTAATACCACACGAGTGTAGGGACACAAGAAACATCAGAGTTACAGGAGCCTTTTGCCTTTATTTCTTTATGCACGTGACAATTTTTAAACACAATGGTGACCTTCCTAAGGCAAAACTAACATCGATCCTGGTACCATGTTTAACACAAGGCATTATCCAGGAATCTATTAGTTCACCTTAGGCAAGGCTACCCCCTACCAACCAAGGCATCGGTCTGGAGTAGAATACTCCTCACCTACCAAGTATCAATAAGGTGATAGGCTAACATTAAAGCACATCATAGACTTGTATTACCATTTATTGTAGGCTTTTTTTTAAATAATTTATTTCTTTTGATCTTCGCTCCTGAACTATAATTTGTCTTGCATCCTTTCGACAAAGGGGTAATAGCTATGCCCTAGAGGTCAACACACACATGGCCAGGTGTCAAACATTAAGATGGTTTGACCCTAGACCTAAGACAATCGTATTCCAAGGTTAACTAAAGACTACATGCATTCTCCAGAATATATCCAATAAGGTTAAACTGATTAATGATTCACACTAGCACGTCAAGCAACTTCAAAAACTAAGTAGTACATTGACAATTTTCATGTGGTCATGCATTATAGTTCATGCAATTAATTGAACAGTAAAAAATTAAAGAGAGTGGGAATGGAAGAATTACACCTGAAATTGGAGATCTCCTTGATTTGACGAGACAGCTTGCAATTTGATGTAGATATATTTTGATGAACGTTGCGGCAGTCTCAGGACTTGAAAGCAAACCCACCTCAAACTTTTTAACTTGTACAACCAACTAACAAGCACTATACCTCGAGAGGCACATCAGTGTGAAAATTAAAGACTCATTTAAGGAATCCAAACTAGAAAAAACTTGAAAACACTAACCTACCTACCAGTCACCACACTACTACTGAGGATATGGTAAGAGGATGTTGTAGAGTCCTGGCTCTAGCCCTAAGGCTAAGCCTCTATCCGCATCATCCAAACAAATAAAGTCAACCTCAGTAGTGCCATGATTTTCATCCGTCCATTCATCATTGTCAGATATTTCCTTTTCAATTTCCCATCCACATAAACTCATCAAGAATGTAACCATGCGAGGATAGTCATCTTGTGGAAAAGGAAAGCATTGGGCTAATGGGGATATGTCCTCTACGGAGTAGGGGTCAGTCATGGTCAATAGGCGAATTAGCCATTCTAATTCCTCAACATTTTCCTCTCTGGCTAGTACATCTATATGATCCCATTCAGTTTCAATAACAGGATAGCACATGTGAAATATCTGAGAAAGGTATAGATGATACCTCTCACCAAGGGTGGGAGTGGATGAAGTATATGATGATCGTGCATCTGCCATATCTGCAAACACAGATATAGCATCAGTAGGTTTATGACAGGTCAATCTAGTTCCGGATATTTCTCCTCTTTTTGTGCTCTTGCTCTTTTTACTATTTTTTGTTTTTCTTTCCTTTGCTTTTCTATGTATGAAGCTATATATATACATCCCCTTGAATTTGGCAATTACATAGTCAGGGGAGAAGGTTAAGAAGGAAGCATTAGAATGTTGAGCGTGAGTACATGCTCCCCCTTTCCTTGGGTAGATCATTTTATTTGCAATGATGTTGCAGCCTCTTGGAACCAATTTGTCCAACGGGTCATAGGTTGTGATGTGGGCAGATAGCTTTTTATGACCCTTGTGGCTACATCCAATTGCAGAGATGGTAGTGTACGCTCCCATTGACGAATGGAGGAAATGGTTTCCGACGATACTATTACAAGGGGAGATGTAGACTCATCGGTTGTTTGTGGGTGTTGACAAGAGTAGGTGTAGAGCATGTAGAAACTTCTATATGAGTGTGTGCCTGGCATGAGGAGCTAGAAGCTTCATGTGGCTCCCCCCTTCCTGAGCTAGGTGGTAATGATCGATATCGTTTGGGAATCCAAACTAGCTCTGGAGGAAGTGGTGCGGAGCACTCTGTTACCTTTCCCTTACCACGGTCTTGAATTGTCATTGGGGTGGCAACAATTGGTTTGCAAGGTTTTACAGGTGATGTAGAGGGATTCACCTTATGTTTAGGGAGCCAAATTTGGTCATTCCCCTCGTAGTACTACTCCCTTGGTCTACTAATAATTTTTTAGGGATCCATCGTGATGTTACATTGCTCTTTCTCGGGTGGGTAGCTGCTTTCCTTCTACGAGGCTTCTTGTCTGAACGAGATTGAGCAGGGGAAGTAGCTGTTAATGAAGCTTTTGGGACCCATTTGTATATACTCTTTGGCATAGTAAGCAGAACCTTAGAGACCACCTTGCCTGTTTTCACTTTTGGCGTTGAAGCGTTAGAGGGGTGGCAAACAATCAAAGATGGTTTTGCCATTGGACTTTGTGATTTTTCATTATCTAACATTTGAGTGGATGACTTAGGTGCGGGATTTTGAGCGGTCAGACCTAGTGTTGGTTCTTGCGTTGTGACTCGTCTGGTTGCCCAATCGATATTGCACTTGGTAGCCATCATCCATTTGCGCCCTAAGTTTACAGTCCCTTCCATGGTACCCGCAGGCATAACCAAAAAGCTTTGAATTACTGTCCCCTTGTCATAGGCAACCGGAGTGTGCAGAATTCCTGAGATAGGGGTTTTCTTCTTGTTGATTCCTTGAACTTGGATAGCGCTCTTGAATAAAGGTGGTTTTCCAAGTTGACACCACACGCCATATGATAGCAAATTGTGTTGAGCTCCTGTATCCAATAATGCATTATACAGCACCTCCCCGTAAGGACTCTGTAACTCAATTGGGTATCTTAGAGGCGGGTCAGATTCCAGTGCATCCTCCTCTGCTTCCTCGAAAAACACTTGCGTGATTCCCAAGTTGGCTTCTCGTTGTCGCCTAGCACGCTGTTGATGTTCTTTTGCTTCGACTCTCGCTTGTATCTTTTTAAGCTCAACTTGTTCTTTAGCTGCCTTCTTTTGATGGATTGCATGTAACTCCTCTTGGCTCAGGGGGTCATAGTATCTTTTGAACTTACTCCCATTAAGGAATCCAATGGTTTCAACTCCGTCGAGAGTCTCCACTCTGATGGTACCTTGCGGGGTAATTTCACATACTCTATACGGTCCCTTACCAACATATTTGAGTTTTTTCTTTTCGTTACGCACTCCATACATCAGGACTTTATCCCCAACCTTGATGTCCTTGTCCTTGAGGTGGCGATCAAACCATTTTTTCCTTCTATCCTTCTCCACAAGGGCATTGTATACAGCCAATTGTCTTTCTTCGTTTAGCCGCTCAAGGATATATAGACGCTCTACTAAGGGATTACCATCCCAACCCTCTTGAGTAGCAACACGAAGACTAGGAATGACAAATTCCCACGGCATGACTGCTTCTTGGCCATACACCATTTTGAATGGTGTGCAATTAATAGCCACTTTGTACGCAGTACGTAAAGCTGTCGTAAGCTTTAGATCCCAATCCGTGCGATGAGCTTCAACTGTCTTTGTCAAAACAGAGATTAATGTCTTGTTTGTACTCTCGGCTTGGCCATTCGCTTGCGGATAAGGAGTAGATTTATGATGGGATATCATGAAATTTGTTGTTAGCTTCTTAATCATGTCATTTATAAAATGCGTCCCATTGTCGCTCACAAGTTCAAAAGGACAACCGAAGCATGTGATTATATTTTCAAAGAGAAACTTGGCTGTTGTCCTCGCATCTGCCTTACGTGTCGCTTTCGCTTCAGCCCATTTGGTCATATAGTCAGTGACCACAATAATATAGCGAGATTGTGTGTTTCGGGCCGCTGGACTAATTGGACCTACAAAGTCTAAACCCCACTTTTCAAATGGTTGGTTTACTTTGATCGGATGTAGGGACATTTGATCTTTCCGCTGGGATTTCTTGTATCTTTGGCATTCATCGCAACCCTTCACAAAGAGTGATGCATCTTGGAACATAGTGGGCCACCAATACCCTGATTGTAAGATCTTTCGCGCAGTTAAGTCTCCTGAGAAGTGACCACCGGCTACACCCATATGTGCCTCTTGCAAAGTGTATAGATACTCATCCTCTCGCGCACAACGCCTAAGAACGTCATCCTTTCCTCTTTTATAAAGAGTCCCGGCTATCAGGCAATAGGGTTCGCATTCTTTGATCAGCTTTCGAGCTATATCTTTACGAAGCTCCTTGGCCATTAACCAAAAAGTTAACAATCTTCTCACTCCATTCAGGCATTGTCTCCACCATGAATAGGGAAGTGTCAGGTAAGTCATCATCAACTCCCGTAGGAGCTTCACCATTAGGTATGCGAGACAAATGATCAGCCATAATATGTTTTTTGCCAAGTCTCACAACAACAGTGAAATCAAACTCAAGAAGAATCAATAGCCATCGTGTGATTTTTCCTGTGGAGCATGGTTTGTTTACCAGATACAACAATGCTTGATGATCCACATAGAAAACAAACTTGGTGGCAAGAAGGTAATAACGAAATTTCCTTACTGCATATATCATTGCCAACCCTTCTCGCTCCGTAGTGGTGTAGTTCATCTCTGCATCGTTCAACTGGCGACTGGCAAAGCTAATGGGGTAGTCTAGCTTGTGTTCTCCAGGTTGAGTTAACACACACCTAATAGCAAAGTTTGATGCATCAATATGCACATGGAAGAGTAAATCCCAATTAGGCATTCTCAAGATTGGAGCACTCGCCAAGGCCTTCTTTAATAGCTCATAGGCACGGTCACATTCTTCGGTCCAAATAAACTCAATGAGAAGCTTATACAATGGTCGAGCTATCTCGGCGAAGAATAGGATAAACCTTCGATAATAACCAACGTGGCCCATAAAGTGTTGGACTCCCTTATAATTGGTAGGTGGGGGCAACTCCAGAATGACCTTGATTTTACTCTCGTCAGTGGAAATCCCATTTTTGGACACTATATGCCCTAAGATAACTCCATGTTTAACCCAGAATTGGTATTTGAAAGGATTCAAGGAGATGCGATATAATCTACACCTTTCAAATATTTTTCGTAAACACATCAAGTGCTCATCCCAAGAGGAATGAGCACAAAGATCATCTAAGAAAGCTTCATAGAAGTCCCTTAGATATTCCTTAAAGGCCGTGTTTATCAATCGTTGGAATGTTGCAGGTGCATTGGTTAAGCCAAAAGCCATGACGCGAAAGGCAAACACTCCAAACTTCGTGATAAATGATATTTTAGCTTGGTCCTCGACTGCAATTGTGATCTGATTGTAACCCGAGTACCCATCTAAAACGCTATATGCCTCCTTGCCTGCCACTCTTTCAAGCACATGTTCAGAATATGGCAAGGGGTAATGATCCCTTCTGGTGGCTGCATTAACCTTTTTGAGATCAACGCACACTCTGAGTTTCCCATTCTTCTTTGGTACGATGACTATCGGAGAAACCCATTCTGAGTGCTCAATAGGGTATATGAATCCGCATTTTATAAGCTTTTCAATTTCCTCTTGTACAATCTTTGCATACTTAGGATTCATTGGGTAGGGACGTTGCTGGACTGGTTTAGCAGTGCTAATCATTGGAATCGTGTGTTGCACCACCGAGGGTGGAAAACCCTTCATATCATGATATGTCCAAGCAAATATGTCCTTGAATTCCTTAAGAAGCTTCGTAAGTGCAGCTTCTTCCACCTTGGTGAGGTCTTGAGCAATAAAAACTGGTTTAGACTCCTCACCCGGATCTGCTAAGTCTATCTCCTTAACTACCGTAGGGCCATCGTAGACACCGCTACTCCCATTCGTAGGCGTTCGTTGGGCGTTCGTTGGGCTTTTGTGTAGACCACTTTTGGTAAATGATTTGAAATGCTCGGGTGCAGGGTGTAAGTCTACTGGTTCTTGTTGTGCCAGGCTTTTTTCTTTCAATTTCGCTTCCTTTTGTTGATGAGCCAACTCTTGGTTTTGCCGTGTTCTTGCAGTACGACTTAGTTTCGGCTTCTCTTCGATTTCTAATTGGGTGACATCATGAGGTTGCGGAATACACCACATGACACTTTGGAGGTATTGTCCCCAATTATCCGCTATCTTCCGATGAGCGTCAATGGCTCCTACATAACTAAGCCATTTTGCAGTGGATCTCTCTTTGTTTATTGCAGTGCGTACATTAGCTCGATAGCGTTGGCGCTTATGTCTCGTTTTCTTCTTACCAAGTTTTTGATTTTTGTTTCTATCAGATTCGGACTCACTTGGTCGATCTTCACTTTCGGATGAACTACAGGAGGTCACTGTCCTAGGCCTTGAGCACCTTGCTTCCACATTTGGGTGAATATTTGATTCATCCCCCCCATCAAGCTCAGAGTCAGTTTGTTCTTGAGATTCATACTCGGAGTTACATTGGTCAGAGTCTTCGCTAACTACTGACAGTTGAGTTTGCCACTTTCTCGCCAATCAGGAGTCAAGTGCATAACACCTATCATGTTTATTGGTACTAATGGTGGTATATCTTGTCCCTCAGGTGGTGTTACCCAACTTGTGCCTCTATTTTCCCATGTGTCTATGGTTGCCGCTAGGTGTACCCAATCCACGTTATCCGACTCAGTCATACCCGGTAGGACATCCATATAAGGAGAATCTTTCCCATCATCAGTCTCTTTTTTGCACGTATAGCAATACCTTAATGGGGCAGAGTGAACAGTGGTATCCGATCGATTATCGATAATAACCTTGCTTCCTAAAGGATGTGCATGACCATTGTCAAGATCAACTCGAATGACGTCCTGGAATTGTAGGTAGACATGGTTTTTCGACCAGTCATGTACCATTTGTGCTTCCCTCATGAAAGGACGTCCTAAGATCATTTGATATGACATAGGATGCTTGGAGAAATCCATTACAATGAAGGTATGTTTTACCTTGTATCCCAGGACCTTGATCTTAAGATCCCTTAACATTCTAATAGGTTTAGCTATGGTTCCGTTTGCCATCTTAACCACTATGTTTGTGACTTCGAGGTGAGGTCTTCCCATGGATTCCCAACAGTTTTTAGTCACAATGCTCACTCCAGCACCACCATCAAGGATTCCCTTTAGAGTTAATCCCTTGGTAGTAATGGGGAGGGTGGCATTAGATTCATCCCCTTCAAAGTACTGTCCCAACTTGTTCACAGGTATTTCAATGACCGAGTCTTCATCTAGGTTGGGTTGTAGATCCCAATGTTCCCCTTCATCTTGAAGCATGTCGGGTCTATCCATATTTGCAAATTGTGGTAGTCCCGCCTTTAGCTCTCCATTGAGAAATGCCCGAAGAGCTAAGAATAGCTCAAGATCTCCGTATAATTTGGATATGATTGTGGTTCTGATCTCAGAGGACATGAAATCCATTAGCTTAGACACATTCAACGGTGCTTTTCGAGACATCGTCCCTTGACTAGGGACTGGTGAAGATGGAATCACTTTCTCTTCAATGGGGTCAGGCATTCCCTCACTAAACATCCTTTCCAGCAAGAAGGGTGTTTGCCCACTTCCTGATGTCCTATCCTCACTTTCTTCCCGAATGATACTAGGTATAGCTAACGGTTTATGGTTCCTGTGAGGCTGAACTTGCGTAGGAAACACTGTGTCTGGAATTTTGATTTTTCTCGGGTTTTGGCTCCAGTCCTCTTTGTGTGTCTTCCACCAAACCCCTTAAGTGTTACACTTGTTCAATCTCCTCAACTGGGTTTGGGTAAGTTCCAATCTTTTTCTTGAGGGTTTTTGGCCCACGTGGCTTGTCTTGGGGAGTCTCAGTCAGTTGGCTCCAGTCCTCTTTGTGTGTCTTCCACCAAACCCCTTAAGTGTTACACTTGTTCAATCTCCTCAACTGGGTTTGGGTAAGTTCCAATCTTTTTCTTGAGGGTTTTTGGCCCACGTGGCTTGTCTTGGGTGGTCGAGAGGGCATTAACTGACTTGGTTGTGGGGCTGAGGAAGTTTCCTTCTGTTTTCCCTTATTTATGTACTCACTTGATTATCCTTCATTGAGCTCCCGAGTGGGTTCCTCCCTTAAGGTAGTAGCTTTGGTCCCCATGGTTTCTATTGAATCAGAATCATCTTCAGGATCATTCATATACACGGGGTCGTCTCCTGTCCCTATGTTGGTCTTTGAACTGGGGCTTGGAGCTCGTGGCATTAAGCGATCTCTTCCGCCGTGTTTTCTTTTTCTTTGCCTGAGCGATTGATGCAGTATCCCTCTCTTCAAGAATGTAGTTTTGATTTTGAAGCATTGACCGTGTAACTACATTCGCGGGTACAATGGGTGTGGTTCCTCGTGCTTGGTTGGTGACCTCAACCAAATTCAATGGCGTAATCTTGGGTGCATTAGGATTATGTGGACATTGAGCGATCAAATGATCTATGCCACAACGATTACATGTAAGTACCGGCATTCCCGATGTGCTCCCTTGATTTGGTTGCATCTGAGTAGCGATCTTCTGTAGCCTATTAGGGCACTCCACTACACGATGCGGTCCACCACACTCGTAGCATTGAAGAGGTGGTCTCCTTGCCAAAGTATTAAGGTTTTGTCCTCTAGTGGCGAGAGCAGCCGCTTGATATACAGGCTTGACTTGCCCGAAATGATCCTCCATGTAGTACTAAGGAATCATTTCAAACGTATCAATCCCGTATGGAGCAGTGGGGTCTATCTCCTCTTCATAATCCCCACACGCACTATGTGACTCACAACCCATTTGGTTTATTGGGGTAATCCTTGGGGGATGTGGAGGTTGTGGTCCTAGCACTGGCGGTGGTAACGGCACAGACTGGACTACATTCGGATTCCTTGGAACTATGTGCTGTGATGGTTGCTCGACAGGTTGTGCAGGCATTAGCGCGGGTACTTGAGGTGTGTTTGACCAGGCTAGAGGTGCCTGATTTACCAACATTCGCTTAAGTACTAGGCAATCCTTAGATTGATGGCCATACTTACCACATGCATTCCAATTCCCATTGAATTTGACTCTGAATGTAGGACATTCACTCGTGCTATGTGGTCCTAAGCACACCGACCGAACACCATTGTTGCTCTCTTCTTGGGTACATATGGCTATTTTGAGGAGCTCGATTACCCCTAAAGTATTCTTGGAGAGCCTTAGTAAGGTCGGTCTCACAGACATTTTAGATATCTTGGGCTCCTTGGCAATAGGTTTTACCATCATTGGCTCGTGCCCAGATACTTGTGAACTAATGGATTTTGTCTCCGAAGACACCTTTTTACCTGCAATCATCAAGTTGTCTTCTAACTAGATTGCATTGGCAGTAACTGCTTCCCACGTTGTAAGACCTCTAATGACTAGGCCATTGTAAATGTCCTCGTGGCGCAATCCTCGGATGAATCTATCGAGGAGTTGGTTGTTATTGAAGCGTTCATCGGGAGTGCAGCGAGAATTTAGATGCTTCAATCGACTTATAAAGTCTCTCACTGACTCCCCTTCCTCGCGTTCAGCTTTTTGGAGTTGAGATGCTACTCCCCAAAGCACACCCTCACGTATGTATTCTTTCAAGAACAATCTCTTGAGAGTGGGGTAGTGAGTGCGCTCTTCAACCCTTAAGGTTTGATACCAATCTCCGACCTTCCCACTCAAGGTTAAGCCTAAGGCTTTACACTTATGCAGCTCATTATGCTCTTCCAAGGAATCACACACGTGTTCAAAGACTTCAATGTGCTTCCTAACATCCTCGTTACCATTGAAGTTTTGAGTGAGCTTAGCCACTTGTACTGCCTTGCTTCTAGGTTCTCTCTCAGGCATGCCCCGCATGTTTTCCGCAATAGATCATCCGATCGTCTGAGCAAACGTCTGAGCAAACGCTGCGAGATCACCTAGGTGAGCAGGCATAGCTGGTGGAGGCACTTCTGGGATAGCCTGGCTGATAGGAGTTAGCGTTGGTCTGAGTATGTTGGCAAATGACGTAGGATATGATATGTAGCTAGGCCTAGCTCCTCTTGGATAAGGGTTGTGATAAGGCGGTCATGGAGCATACGCCATTGGCATACTGAGAGACGTAAGAGCTACTTGAGCATGAGTAGCAATAGGTACATATGGTTGATAGGCACTGGCACGCACTGTTGTAGGTACTGTTCCACTAGGTAGCGGTGCTGTACTAACTACAGCGGTAACAGGTGCACTTTCAGCTATGCTCATCATTGGGGTAGGCATTGCGGATTCCCTAATGGAAAGTTGAGCCAAGGTTGGAAAGCTAAAGTTACTACTCGTGGGCTCAACCTGCATTGAGACTCTAGGCGAAACAACATACGAAGGGTCTATGGGACTCACCGAGGGGGTCTCCACAATTGTGATAGGGTTGGTTGTTTGGCCTTGCCCGTATCCAAAAATCTCATAGGGCCAGTGGAAACTAGGTTCACTCCCCTATTTTGCCTCTCAATTTGGATAATTCTATGAATAGCCTCACATATCATTTGTTGTTGCTTCTCTAGATTAGTGGCGCTAGATGTAGATCATAGGACTTCTAACCAACCTAGATGGTAGATCGTAGGACTTCTAACCAACCTAGATGGTATGTGTAACCCGTGTATAGGTCCGTTAGAGTCTCTGTGTGTAGATCATATTCCCAATTTTCATTGAGAAATATCCCATCTAGACTTGGTGTGCCAAACGGTTCTCGCAATGTCACTTCTTATGGATTGGCTTCTAGGGACCTCTACTTTAGGAAGAGTATCGGAGGGTGGTAGCTCAGTAGGGCCCTCATTAAACGAAGTGGGTAGAATATCCACATGGACACTCTTTGGGAGGATAGGGTCTACATAAGATACGTATGGCGAATCCACTACCCCTCCTTCCTCATTTACTTCGCTTGTCGCATGTTCAGAGCGTGTAGCTCTACTAAAGGTCTCTAATAGACGATTAAACATGCTAGATCCGGGTTGTGGGGCCCACACTAGCATGTTTTGGCTTGTCTCCTCGGGGTTCTTGGTAGGGTGCCCTTCCATGGCTTCTGAGTCAGAGGACGAGTCCCTATCCACTATTCGTGGATCTTGGGTTGCACTCCCTTGGGTTACCGAAGGCCAAGATGCCAACGTGGAGGGATGGTGTGAGCCTGCGTAAACTGAAACACTTTCTAGTGGCTCAGGCTCTAGTACCCGACCAGAGTGTAGATGCATGTGACGTGGGTACCCTACGGGCGTTGGTAACTACCCTTGAAGTCCACACAAGTGGTTTCTTAGGTGTTTCACACCCCGTTTTTACTTGTTTTTAGATTGTTTTTAACCTGTCTTTGACCCCCTTACTTATGGTCGACTAGGACGTGTGATAGCTTGAAACGAGCGTATTGTTTAAAGGATCCTAGTGTGCTTTACAGCACCGTGTTTGCCTATCCAGAGCTCCTGTGGTCCTCAAAACAGTCCGTTTTCCTTGGGGGGAAGGGGCGAAAGCCTATTTGCTTGTGGAGGAAAGGGTGAGGGCTTTATCCCACATGCTCACTTTACTCCTTGGGGAGTGGGCTACATATAGGGCACAAATTCCCATAAGCGAGAAAGCTATGGAGGCTCACTCTCCTATATATATATCAAAAGATCGAGACTGAGACGTGGGTCAATTGGGGCTTTTTCTTTTCAAAATTTTTTTTCTCCGATTAAAAAATCTTTCCTCTCCACACGTTTGGTTTTTTTCTTTAAAAATAAAATAAATTTTTTTATTTTTTATTTTTTATTATTTTTTAAAATTTTTATTTTTTATTTTTTATTTTTTATTTTTTAAGAAAAGTTTTCTAGGGTTTCTTTCTGGGTTTCAACCTTGGCCACGGCGTGGTTCGCACACAGCACAAGTCTGGGGATTCAGAAATCTCCCCTCACACACAGAAAACCAGATAACAGAGCGCACGTCCACACGCGGAGCGGAAAAACAACAAAAGAAACAGAAATGCAGAAGACAACTTGCAGAAACAGATTGCAAAACACAGAAATACCTCAACAACAAACACACAGACGCCTTTCCTGCAATGTAAATTAAACTTCACGCAGCAGCCCGAGTTGCAAACTGGAGCTTGGTGCAGGGAAACTCCCCGGTAGCGGCGCAAAAAATGTGCGCTTTTGCCGCACAAGTCGTAGCTGGGGACTTGCCAGACACCGTATGCGAGCCACGAATGGCTGCAAGCATACAACCAGGGAAGGAAGCTCAAACAGAATGCAAAGGGTGTGTCACTCACCGCCGCCGCCTTGAAGGATTCCCACGTCGCAGTGAAGAAGGAGCCGCCGTCGCCGCTCTACCGCCTCTCCGCCGCCGTGCCGCTACACAGTGCTCAATCGCTCTCTCACTCTCTCTCTCTCTTACACACACGCAGGAGAAGGGAACCAAGGAGATAAGGCAAGAGCACACTTGTATTCACAACACATGAGAATGAGGATTTTAGGGTTACATTTGACTCATAGGTGACTTGATCGTTCACACTTGGGCGCCCATACATGGCCGGCCGACCCTAACCCTTATCCTACTGATATTCAAGGTGCGCCTCTCATCGGCGATCACCCAATCCCTTCATCCTTAACATATGGTGCCGACAAGCCCGCCGGCCCATGACTCAGAATATTTAAATTAATGACGTAAAACATAGTACGTCTCAATGTCCGTCATAGGTTAACAAAGTATAATCCAAGGAAGATTAAGCAATGGTGGTTTACTAGAGCGATACTAAAAGCACAAGGCTACTATGAAGGTGTAGTATAAATCTTAATACCAAAGCAAAAAGCATATAAGTATTAGAGTCCCTTAACAAAAGAGTAGTATTAGAGTTATTAAAAGACTAAGGTTATGTAAAAGGGTAGGAGAAGGGTGTGTGTGTGAATGGACTTATGGTCCACTAGCTCACCTATTTAAAGGTGGAGCTAGAAGGCATTTTGATATGAGCAAAGGCCAAGTTGTATTCATAAGCAACTTAATAAACAAGATATGTTCTTATATTTTGAGTCTCTCTCCTCCACTCATATTGATCTAGCATAAGCACCACGAATTTTATCATGGTATCTAGAGCTAGGCAACTTGCAAGGTGTAGAATAGGTCAAAAAAGTGGTTTTTAGAGTGCACCTCATCTACCCCCAGCCAGTGGAGGCCTTCCAGCAGTTTGAGGAGGCCGAATCTCGGCATGATTTCAACTAGAAACTTGAAGAAGACCTTCGGGCGCTCAAGTTCGTAGAGGCAATTGATGGATTACATCTCTCTCAGCCGTGCCATTGTCGTCTGAGCAGGCCGGTGCACGATTTCTCTACAGCTCTTGTTTCGTACACAAATTCGCAGCCCTTGTGGTAAGAGTTAAGCCACATAAACTTAGGGCTTTTGAAGCCCATAGTCTCAAGGTTCTACAGCCCAGAGATGAGTCCCAATGGCTGCTCGACGCACGCGTAAGAGAAAAAAGACCAAGCGGCTACTAGTTTTCTCCATGAAAGCTTGCTCAAGAGCTTGTTAATAGTGTTCATAAACACTAATAGTGTTGATTAACACTAATGATGCTACTAATCCAACAAAGGGGAGCCATTCCAAAGTGTTTCTAGACACTAAGTGTGTTCTTAAACACTAATGGTGAATCTAATCACCAATACAAGTGTCAATTGTTGATGCCAAAAATGTGCTCTTAAGCACTAATAGTGTTGCTAAACACTAATGGTGATCTTAATCACCAAAGAAAGTGTTCCTTGACACTAATGAAGCTTTCTCCATCAGAATTAGTGGTTGGGCACAAACCCTAAGTGCTAAACCATAAGTTTCACCATCTTAATCTCCTTTTTTATGCAACATCCTTGGCTTGATTAAGGGTTGTTGCACTCTCATAAGCCTTTCTCTTTCTACTTAAGCCAACTCATCACAAATTTTCTGGTTTTCTTCTTCATAAATCAGCCCATTAATCTCTTGTAATCTCCCTTCAATATCCAATGTCAAAGGAAAATACCCAAATTAAGAAGTTCTCAGGAGAGGGCTTCCACACTTGGCAAGTTCTTGTCAAGTACAAGATGATGTCCAAAGGTTTTTGGCCATTCATCTCCGGCACTAAGGTTATTGATCAAACTAAGGCTGAAGATATTGAAGATGTGATGAGAGGGCACAAGCCATCATCATGCTTCATCTTGATGAGGCTCTTATTCACCATGTGGACCAGCTTCCGACTGCAAAGGAGAAATGGGATGAGCTTGACAAGCTCTATGGAGCTCGTGGTAAGAATTCCAAGATCTCACTTAAAATTGAATTTTTTAGCTTGGAGCTCAAAGAGGGAGACGGAATTGGAGCCTTTATCTCTCACTTGAAGGGCCTTATGGCTCAACTTGCATCAGTGAATGCGAGAATGGATGAAGATGATACAGTGGCTATTTTGCTAAAAGCAGTCAAGAAGGTGTACCCCACCTTAGTCACCACCCTGAAGAACATACCTAATACCACCCTTGAAGGAGTCATTAAATCTTGTCTTGATGAAGAGAAGAGGCCAAAGGGAGGAGCTGAATCTTCAAGTGCAACAACTTCATCGAATATCGAACAAGCTTTGTTACATCAAGTGATCAAAGTAAGGTGTGTCCATTGCAAAAAGGTGGGTCATTTGGCAAATAATTGTTGGATCAAATATCCCAACAAGATGAAATGTAACAAGTGTAAACAAACGGGACATATCACTTCTAAATGTCCTAACAAAGAGTCAGAGGCTAACTTTGTATCAGCCTCTAACTCCACTGAGAAATTATTTTAAATCTCAATGTAACAACACCTATATTCCTAACCTTGTACGCCTAATGTTATAAAGGCAACCTATGTCCAATACCACCTATTCCAATTTCAAAGTAAGGTGTGTCTATTGCAAAAAGGTGGGTCATTTGGCAAATAATTGTTGGATCAAATATCCCAACAAGATGAAATGTAACAAGTGTAAACAAACGGGACATATCACTTCTAAATGTCCTAACAAAGAGTCAGAGGCTAACTTTGTATCAGCCTCTAACTCCACTGAGAAATTGTTTTAAATCTCAATGTAACAACACCTATATTCCTAACTCTGTACGCCTAATGTTATAAAGGCAACCTATGTCCAATACCACCGATTCCAATTTTTTTTATAGTTGGTATTGAGGGGGGGTATTAAAAGACTAAGGTTATGTAAAAGGGTAGGAGAAGGGTGTGTGTGTGAATGGACTTATGGTCCACTAGCTCACCTATTTAAAGGTGGAGCTAGAAGGCATTTTGATATGAGCAAAGGCCAAGTTGTATTCATAAGCAACTTAATAAACAAGATATGTTCTTGTATTTTGAGTCTCTCTCCTCCACTCATATTGATCTAGCATAAGCACCATGAATTTTATCAAGAGTCCCCTATAACAAAAGTCCAAACAAAGAAGGGAGACCTAATGCCCACCCAAAGAAAAAGACAAGTACTTAAAAGAATCCACAAAAACCTCAAAAGTTATGGAGAATAAATCAAGAAGCAACAACACTAAACAAGAATCGAAGGTTGGAGTAAAATAGGAAATAACTTGCTCCAAAGGAAAAGAAAAGGTAGTAGAAACACAAGCACCCATTTTGAACAAAGGAATGGAACCACAAGAATAAAATGTCAATGGACATCCTAATATATTTAATGTAGGAAGAGTAGCAAATCTAGATACCAAAGAAAAAGTAGATAAGAAAAAGAGTAGTATTAGAGCCCCTTTCCAAACAAAGAAGGGAGACCTAATGCCCACCTCTAGAGAAAAAGTTAAGTACTTGAAAGAATCCACAAGAGCCTCAAAAGATATGGAGAAGAAATCAAGAAGCAAAAACACTAAAACAAGAATCTAAGGCTGGAATAAAATAGGAAATAACTTGCTCTAAAGGAAGGAAGAGTAACAATATTCAAAATAAGCTCTAGAGAACCTCCTATTATACTTGCCATCAACCTTTAAGGGGAAGTCCATGTATGATTGGGTCCAAAAATCATCAAGATGCTAGAGAACCAAAAAGAAGAAGAGGTAAAAGGTTAACCATAAAAAAAAAGTAAGTTTTTCATGATTGTGAAAACTCAAAGGTTTTTTACGCCATAAGAAGGAGCACACAAAACATATTCTAAAGGCCTCCTTAAACTCTCCATCAACTTTACGACACCCAAAAGTAGAAAATGAAGCAAATTATTAACCATAGAAAACTAACTAGTTTTTCATAGCCACGAAAAATAGGAAGTTTTTCATGCCTTCAAAAACTAATTAGATCATGCCTTCAAAGCCAAAAGGAAAAAGTTGAGTATCACTAACATTTTCTAGCAACTTAACCCGTCCTTCAAAGTCCATAACATTTTCAAACAACAACTTAACCCTTCCTTCAAAGTTAATAACATCAAAGAATCTTTAGTTTTCTCGTCGTGAGAAACTCGTAGTTTTTCACACTGTGAAAAACATTCTTGCATTTTCACATCTCTATGCATTCATGTGTTTGATATAAATTTTTTGGCTAAATTTACTTTATAAAGATCAAAACTGAGAACAAAAGGAAAAAATAGCAAAACATTAAGTTGAAAAAATCTATTTTTTCACAGTCGTGAAAATGATTAGTTCCCAAGAGATCTATCATGTGTCAATGATTTCAAAAAAGCACCATCCTATTATTGTTACCATTGCTAAATCTATTGCTTTGATTCTTTCTTTTTCTTCCATCTTTTGTTTCTTTAATTGTTTTTCTTTGTCTTCTCACCATCACTTTTCTACGTCATTCCTTGCACTTTTCTACGTCATTCCTTGCACTTTTCTATGCCATTCCTTGCCTTCATTCATCTACAAATTCCATCTCTCTCATAAGCTTAGTGGATTCATCATCATCATCACCATTGTTAACCCCATTTTTGGTGGTTAACTAGGCAGACAACTCTAGTGGGCTCTATAAAAAATCATTTTTATTACCAAAGTTGTAATAAAAAATCATTTTTATTAATGTATATCCCATTGTTCGAGGAAGAATAAATTTTTGGTGCTTTGTAATGATGTCCAACCAAGGTGACACTAGCCAATTAATTGTGTTCATAAGTCAAACACCTTTGATGAGTTTTTTCAACACATTTTTAACAAAGCTGGAGTCATTATGAGTGATCGGTATTGACAAATCCATTCATTTGGGTCACTTTGTAATTTTTACCTGCCTTGAGCAAATTTTTTGCATTTCATGTAAATCTATTAATTTTTTTGCTCTAATGTGCTCATAACAGTGTAATCAAGGGATGACCAAGCTAGTGTAATGCCGGCATCAAAAGGGATATACGTTAGTTAGCTTACGTTAGTTAGCTTAGGACACATATATGAGCAATTTAGACTAAGGCCGAGACTACCAAGTCTGGGTGCCTGGGCACTTAGTAAGCTGTATAAAAGATAACTTCTCTAATAAGAATGAAAACTTCCCTTGTATGAGATTAAGAGCACTAGCTTCTCTAGTCTCTAGATCTTGAGTGTGTGTGGTGAGAGAGAGAGAGAGTGTGTGTGTGTGGTGAGAGAGAGAGAGTGTGAGAGCTTGTAGGTTATTGTCTCAGACCCCATAACTTCTTATTGTTGTGAGAGGTTTGTCCTTGGAGAGCTACAACAACACCGCGTGTGACAATGGTGGAAGTTGTAGCAGCATAAGCTAGCTACTTCAACAAGTGGTTGAAGAACCTCCTCTAGGAAGATTGAAATAGGTAGACAATATTTTTTTTGTTTAGGACTGAAAAATCCTTGGGAAAAGAGCATTTATTAACTCATAGATCATTGATGTGATCAGTTCCATATAAGGAGTGCCCATACATTAAAGACCATGGCCAAATCGACTTAGATTTTAGAGCAAGAGAAATGGAGGTGGTTGAGTGGCTCAAAAACCCATCAAGTTTCCATGCTTAGCTCTAAAACTCTCCCCATTTAATCTTTCTCAATTTTGAGTTTACATGTGTTTAAATCAGTGTGGACTACCCTCATACCAAATTTGGTCATGATCAGCATTGTTTAGTCAGTGCCTATTTTTTAGTAGTCCTTGCTGAAATTAGCCTCTCGAAAAAGAGGGATTGAGGAATCCATTGTGTACTTGACACTCAAAGAAACCCACTTGTCAAATTTGGCCTTATTTGGCCTAGTTTTGGATAAATTACAAGCCTTTTTCAACCTTTTTTTGAGTAAAAAGACATTTTTTTTCTAAGAAACAAAGGATTTTTAAAAAAAATTAGAACTTAGAAAACCTTGGAGCAAAGCACATTTGGCAAGGCTAGAAATCCTAACCTAAGAGTCCATTATAGACAAGGTTTTTCACAGAGCTAATCTGTACCCCAAAGTCCAAGCATGTCAACTCCCTTCTCTAAGACAAGATTTTGACAGATTACACGAACAATCAAAGAAATTGCCAAGTGAGGTCAGTTTTCAACGCCTGGCTCAAAACACTCATCATGAACCAATTCTTAAAATCAAGCATCGGGATGTGCTCTTGGCACCTTAGAGAACCTACACACCAAGTTTGAGCCCATTCTGAAAAACTTTGATATACGAGCTATTTTTAGGTAGTTTAGTCCTGACTTGGTTTTAACTAGTGTATTTGTAATCAGATTAGCATAAGAGAGCCAAAAATAAGTTTATCTCATTGAGAACAAGAGACCCATAGCATCAGATAGCACGGAAAACAGATATTTCTAGCTTTTGTGAAGGTAAATCCCCTTACGGGACTCGGTTAAAAAATTTCTTGGTCTTTTATTATTAGAACAAGTTTTTCAGGCTAGAAAAAGCTAGAGATCTTGAACTTGGACTATCCTGAATCTTACAGAGAACAAGGACATTCCCCTACGCGTGAAGTCCCTCAAGACTACTATTTTTAGGAGTTCTTGTTTTTTGACTGAAATTGAACACTTTGGTAGCTCCAGCACTTGGATTTCATTATGTAACCTTGACTCATTAATGGTGTGTGATTGTAGATCCATTGTTTGCACGTATATGCAATTTTCACGAGAGCATCCAATTCAAGATACTGCAAATTGATTCTCGGATCTTATGTAGTTGAGCTAAGAGGATCCACCTTGTTATAGTAGATTGCTACGAGCAAACTGCTTGGGATCAAGGTTGGGAAAAAAGTCTTGTGTACCTCCAATTGTGCTGCATCCTTGGAATTGTAGTGCGTAGAATTTTTTACTACCACCTTTGGATATTGTCGAGAATGTGGTTACAAGAGAATACTTTGTTGACCGAAGAGAAACTCCTTTCCAAGACTTCAGTCCTTTCCTAAGTTTGATTAACAGCTTGCGATTCTCTTTTATGATGAGACTAATAGAGGTGCAATTGAATCTTGGAGAAGCAAAGACCTTGGTTACTTTGAAGAAACTGAAAATAGAGTGGAAGAAGAGTAATTCTCAGCTTTCCACCAGCCTAAAAGTACTTTTATCGAGGAAATTTGATGAACAAAGACCCCTCCAAGTTTAGACTCATTTGGACATTGTTTCTATACAATTGTGTAGTGGAAGAGTCTCAGCACAGATAGCTCCCAGTTTGGTGGATCGAATAGAGATTCTCCTGCTCCCACAATCAATAGCAAAAGTGAACCTATTAAGCCTAACATAGTTGGGCTAGGAACATGGTTGCAACCAAAGTCAAGTAGCGAGTCTAACCACTTTTCAATTTTGGTAGTGAAGACTCTTGGTATCAAAGATATTGCACCTGACGCCGAGGCTACCATGTCCAAGACAGAAGATGTGACATCGAGTGGTTATACTAACCCCTTTATGAGGCCTTCCTAAGTGGAGAAATTGTTAGACAAACTTAAAGTGAACCTCCACCAAGAGATGGATCTAAGAAGGCTTAAAAACTCAAAATTGGAAAAAAATTTACCTATCTTTTAAGGGCCAATATGTTTATATAGAGTTAGAGAACATAGTTTTTAATGTGATTCCCAACCAAGGAACAAGTTTGAGTCCATATCCAGAAAATCCAAATGTGTTTCACGTAGATAGACCCGACTTGGGATTTTAGTTAGAAAATTTGGGATAACAGATATATTCCCTGTGATGAGCCTGAAGCAGAGCAATTCATAAAGAGGCTAGGTAGGGGAAGAGGTAACCACCTCTTATCCCCCACCTAGAACCTCATTTATCTAGCTTTTGCTCAATATTTATAAATATAAATGTGAAGACAGGGGATGATCAAGCAATATCTATAGGACCTTGGAAAATAGAAAACTTGAAGTGGGTTTCTTGAATTTACTTTCTACAGTAACCCAGTGGATAGTGCACCTTCAATTTGCCTCATGATTACATGAGGCAAATAGTTTCTAGTGTCAGGAATCATGATTACATGATTCCTGACACTAGAAACTATGGTAATGGGTATTCCGGTTATGTGTCATTCAACTACATTAATAATTTAGTTCCGCTTATTTCCCAAGGGGAACACACTTATAATGCACACCCTTTACTGAGGAGCTATCATCAATAGTGGACCCATGTACACTTTAGGAAGTCTTGAACTGATAGCAAGGTTACATCATCTTTCTCCCACCTATTCTCCCCCAAGAGTGCATGCCATTCCAGTAGGAGGAGGAACAGTTAACCAACGCCTACACCATTGGAAAGACCCATCATAGTTCAACCCCATGTTCACCCTATGCCACCAGTTGGAATGGTGCCAGCAGATAACGGCATCAAAATGGCTAAAGCTATTGCCATAGCAGTAACTACGAGGGAATGTGCTATTCATGCAGCTCTGTTGTGGCACCCCATGGTCCTCCTCCTCCTTGAGAGAAGGAGACAGATAAAAGTCTAAAGTTTGGAGAGTGTCTACGGCAATGTAAAAGTTTCATGGGACTAGTGATGAGCATGGTCATTTAGAAACCTTTAAGCAAGCTTTGGAAGTGAATGATGACCCCACTAAGGTTGGAGCATTGGGATTTACCCTAGATCACGAGGCTACCAAATAGCTCAGAACTTTGGAACCAGAAGGAAAAGCAACTTATGAATATTTGAAACAATCCTTTTTGATTGCTTATTCTAAGACTAGGGTAAAATGAAGTTCAATAAATTAACTAAACATTAAAGAAACTAAGACAATCACGGGATGAGAGACATCACCAAACTTGATTGATCTCTCTTTTCTTAGAAGGCTTATAAAGCAAGAAGTTGCATGATACACTTTATGCTCAAAGGCACAAAACCTTCAATGAACGTGCATTGGACACCATAGGTTATAGTGACAATTTCATGGAACCACCCAAAAGAAATACAAGCATCATTCAACACTAGATGATGAAGTGAAAGATCTAAAGGATGCTAGTTCGAAGGGAAGAAAGAAGATCCTGATCTCATTAACTCGCTAACAAAATAAATGAAAGACAAATTTAAAATCACTCCAAAACAAATAATACTCACCTATGGTTTGGTGTGCATATTGTTAATCAAACCATACAATAACAGAGATTCCACACCTTAAACCAAGGCCTAATATATGGTGTGCTTATTGTGTTCGTATGGGAAATCATGACACTAGATGATGCTATAGATTGAATCCTGTACTGAATGCTAATTTGGTGAATGGAGCCTATTGGTCCTCAAAGGCCGCTTGCCTTATACTAGCACCACCGACTCAATACAACAATGATGGTAGGAGGTGCAAGACTTGTAGAGATGCCTCCACCTATTTCACCACCTCAACATTCTCCACCAAGGGTCACTCCTATGTATCAAGTTGAAGCAAAAGAGGCAAATTTGGTAGAGATTTTTGTGACTGATTACAATTATGAGTCACCTATGGAAATTCCACACACCTGAGTACTTTGTTACACCTCCAAGTTTTACTATTGTTGCATTGATGAGTGAACATCTTTGATTTTATAGCTTTGACATGTGCTTTGACATGTGGGAAAGACATTAACTCTTTGATTAGAAGAGCTTCCACATTGTCTTGCTACACATGTGGCGGACCTCACATTAAGGATGAGTGTCCTAATAGGATTTAAAAGTAGGCAAACATAACAAGAGATAGAGGGAGTGCTAGCACCTCTATTTACCATACTAGAGTTTGAAAATGATGTATTGAAACTGGATATATTGGTAAGGGAGAAGATGAGAATAGGTACTTTGCTAGAAATGATAAGTTGATAAATAAACCTTCTAATAAAACCAAGGAAACCTGGTCATTCACGAGATAGTGGTTAATGATCTATATTACTGGGGAACAACAACATAATTTATCTAAGAAAGAATGATAAAATGATAAAAATCAACTTGGCTAATCATAGTGCTCATCTAGTCACTAGATCTCTTAGAAATCTAGAATATGACACAACATCCCATTTAAGGAAGTTCAATGAAACAAGTATCTATTTAATGTGTAAAGGCAAAATCTCAGATCTTGAATATTGAATCTTTGTTGAGAAGGAACACTTTATAAATGAAGGCCTTAATGTGGATCTTAAAAAGATTGGAGCAAACATTAAGATTGAAGAAAGAGAAATAGCTCCTATTCTAGACATGTCTTATTATGAAAATTAGATGCCGCTACCCTAGATGTGGTCCAACATAACATTGGGTCTACATTCAAGAATGTAAATGGAAAGGAGATTTCTCTTTACATGAGTGCATCTTCTTTTATAGATGTAACATAAGCCGAATCATCTAGAAGCGATTCCAATGATATTCTTTTTTACAATACAAGAAAAGCCAAAAACAAATTAGGAGCATGCCATTAAAGATGAAAGTTTCAACTCCCCACACCAAATTAGGAGCATGCCATTAAAGATGAAAGTTTCAACTCCCCACACCAAATTGGAGATTGAGGAACTTGTGCAATATGTGGGGATAGTCGAATATTTTGACAAGCTCACTAAAACTTTGGTTCAAGAGAGGAGCATTACAACTCTTGTCCAAATAATGGACCCTATTCAGGAAGTTGATAGCCCAAAAGAGACAGACTTGGAAGAGATTCCCTTTCAAAAGTTACCTAGCTCACAAACAAAAAAACAAAATTCTAAAAGAGGTTAAAAAAGAGGCCAAAAAGAAAACTAGAGAAGAAAAACAATTGGAAGAGGATGTGTCTAGAATAGTTGAATATTTACAACATAGGTGAGTGGTATATCTTTGGCAAAAAGGAAAAAAGGACCAAGGACAAAGTTGTGAACCATCTTATAAAGGACCCACTGCTGAGGTTAAATGAGTTAATCTTACAAGTAAAGAAGAAGACCCTAAGAAGGTGTATATTGCAATAGACCTAACAAATAAAGAAGAAAAACAACTTATCGAGTTGATCTTACTAAGCCAGAATTCAAGGATGTGTTTCCATGGAATTACACGTATATAAAGGGAGTTCCACTTGAAGTTTACAAACATACAATTCCCATCATGGATGATGCACTATTTATAAGGCAATGATGAGCTTATCTTATAGATACCAATTATGAAAGACTTGTGCGTGAAGAGATTGAAAAACTAATTAATGCATAGTTTATTTATGAAATTGAATATACGGAGTGGGTGTCTCCCATTGTGGTTGTACCCAAAAAGAAAGAAAATCTAAGAGTGTGTGTAGATCTCAAGAAAATAAATGATGCAAATGTAAAGGACCATTATCCTTTGTTGTTTACGGAATGAGTTGCTGGAAAAGAAGCCTATAACTTCTTGGATGGCTTCTCTGGCTATAATTAGGTTCAGATTGACCCTATGGACCAACATAACATATCATTCATTATATAATGGGGCACCTTTGCATATAGAGTTATGCCTTTTGGTCTACCCAATACATGTGTCTAACCTTTAGGGACTATCTCTGAGAATTTCTTAAGATTTTCATGGACGACCTACTAGTTGTGGTATCTCTTTGGAAAGAGCATTTGGGTTTTCTTGGAAAGGTTTTCCTTAGATGCATGCTCTATAGGATCTCTTTGAATTCTATAAAATGCTAGTTTATGGTGAAGCACGATGTGATCCTAGGTCATATTGTGTCAAAGAATGGTATTTTAACTCACGAAAATAAAATTAAAGTAATGTTGGAATCACCACCTTCAACTAATGCTAAAGGAGTACATAGATTTACGAGACATGTTTGCTACTATATCAAAGATTAATTTTCATGTATGTTGTTATTACGTGTCCTCTGTAGTACCAACTTCTGACTCTCTTTATTTGGACTGATGAGTGCCAACAATCTTATGAGAAACTCAAGAGAGTGTTTGTATTAGCTCTAATTCTCAGAGCACCAAAATGGGATGCAATTTTCCATGTCCACATTGATGTATCATCATTTGCTATAAGGTAGCACATCCTAGCAGCCACTTTGGTTCACTAGAGTTATGGCATAATTATAGCACTAGCTCATATATTCAAGTTCACAATATAGGCCTTGTATGTTTTTACTAGTAGAGTACCTTCCCTTATAGTATGTACTCTTATCTTTATGTTACAATTGTAGAGAAGTAAGAAGAAAGAAGAAAATTTAGCCATCCATCTCATCTACTCTTATGTGTGTGAAAATTTAGCCATCCATCTCATCTACTCTTACGTGTGTGTGAAGAAGAAAGCTTTCAAGGAGCTCAAGCTCACCCTCTCCCTTGCATTCTTCTCATGGTATATCAGAGTCCTAGGTCATGTGAGATAAATGTTGGGAATAAATCATCCTTTGGTAATATCCATGAGTAGGCTTTACATAGACACATGTTGAGATAGAGCATCTAGAGGATGAGGTGCATGCTAATATGGAAATAGGAAGCATGGACAACAATAAACAGGACTCATGGACAACAACATGATTTCAATTCACAAAAATAGGTGGAAGAGGCCACTCTAGAGGCAAATCAAAGTGGTAATTTTCATGTGTATTATTATGGCAAACGAGAGGGTATATACCAAAGGACTACTATAAAAGGCAGAGTAACATAAAAAAATGCGAAGTTGCAGTAAGTAGGCTAAAGACAGAAGCGAGAAACTTTTTATGATGTAGCATATGCTTAGTTCCATGACTACACAGATGCATCGAATTCAGGAGATAATACACCAAATTTAGGAGATGTCCCTCAAGCTTAGGTTACTTAATCTCGAGGGGTTCACCTAAAAATATATAAGTATAGCACGTGAGTTTAAAGAAAGGGTTTTTTAACTCAAAATTTTAAGGTAAACTTATAGAAATACATTTATAGAAGGGGTTTTTTAATCGATTTAAAAAAATCGTAAGTCTATAAAGAAAAAGGAGTCACTTTATTCATGATAAATTCACCAGGTAAGCGATTTTTAAAATACCCCTTGAACACACACATAGGGTTTCTTAGTAGTGCACCCCCCAAGTAATCCATCTCCCTCTCCACACAAGGTAATCTCCATAATTTTCTTCTTTCAAAAGCTAAGCTTCTTAAAGTATTCTGATCATTATTTTGAGCTCCCTCTCCACACAAGGTAATCTCCATAATTTCTTCTTTCAAAAGCTAAACTCTTAAAGTATTCTAATAATTTTTTTGAGCTCTTAACAATTTATTTAAGCTTGTATCTCTCTATGAGAAAAAAATCAATTATTTTCCTCTTTCCATACTCTTGTATTTGATGTGGTTTGTGTGATTTAATGGGCTTATTGTGAACCCACATAGCTTGCAAAAATACCCATGAGGTATTTGCTTGCCCATAGAAGCTCCTTGGATTCACTTGTCAAGATTTCATGGAAATCTTATCTTCTTCTCCTCACCCACGAGATGAAGATAATGCTTGCCTGAGAATTTTAGCAATGTTTTCATGAGCCCAATTAGCTATTTAGACTTTGACCGTCGGGGGGATGACCACAATCTGTCAGAAATTGATGCTTTACAATCTTATGAAATTCAAGCTTTCATGGAAAGATTACCTTCTTCTCTTTCTCATGAGATGAAAGTAATTCTTATTTAAGCCTTATCATGGTAGATTCGTGAGCCCACTAAGTTAACTAGAGTGATAATGGTTGATTTAGTAGATGTATGTGATGCCAATGTCTCCTCCCATGAGTAGGCAAGCTTTAATGAAAAGCTTCCTCTTTCTTCTGAGATGAAGGTAATGCTTATTTAAGCCTTCTCATAGTAGATTCGTGGCTAACTAGAGTGAAAATGGTTGATTTAGTAGATCTATATGATGACTCCTCCCATGAGTAGGCAAGCTTTAATGAAAAGCCTATTTCTTAAAAAAAACTAATTAATGTTAAGTAAAAGCTCTTAGTTAAGAGTTTAAGAGTAAATCTATAGTAATTAAGGCATGCTTAAGCTCTTAGTTAAGTGTTTAAGAGTTAAAGAAACTAATTAATGTTAAGTAAAAGCTCTTAGTTAAGAGATTAAGAGTAAATATATGGTCATTAAGGCATGCTTAAATTTATTTATTATTTTAAAAAACTAATTAATGTTAAGAAAAGCTCTTACTTAAGAGTTTGAGAGTAAATCTATGGTCATTAAGGCCTGCTTAAGCTTTATTAAGGATTGGTAACATAAAACTCTTCTTTGTCTTAATGTTAAGCTTGTTTAATCTCATCATTAAGCATGATTACTAATCATGCTTACTAATCATTAAGCTCTTCAAACTTTATGTAACATGCTTTATGGCAATCTATAATGGCAATCTATATTTTGTCTCTAGCATATCTCATCGTCGCGATGGGTTGAAAATCAGTATAGTTATTGTTGTAAAGATAGTGCACAAGGAACGAAGGCTTTTTTTGGTAAAAGAAGATCCAAATTTGGATGGAAAAAGCTATTATTAGCACCATGGGTTTATTTTTGGAATAAAAAGATATAAATCCTCTAGATGTGGGGAGGGAAACCTCCATCTAGAAGAAGAGAAAGAGGACCATGCAAGGGTTGGTTTGGAGACTATTACTTAGCCAACCCTAATGAGGGTTAACTCCCGGCTAGGGGCTCACTCCACCTCCACTTGTGTCACTCAAATGGAGCTTCCACAAGCTAGGTAGAGAGCAAAGAGAAAGGGAGCTATGGAAAGCTCTACCTCTACTCCATGCCTTTGTGTATACAAGAGTGATCTCGCGAGACGAAGAGAAGACAAGAAGAGGGAGAAGAGAGGGAAATACAAGAATCATCACCTACATGCACACACCACAATCAAGCAACAACCAATACAAGCCTACCACCATAGCCACAAGAGAGTGAGTGAGAGAGAGAGAAGGCAAAACTCAATTGTGATAATGGGATTTTCCCCCTTTTCATATTTCATAAATCACTTATATATATGAGGTCCTTTTTTACAATGGCTGGCCGCCCATTTACAAATTGGGGGCAACTGCTCTATATACACCAAGAGAGTGAGTGAGAGAGAGAGAAGGCAAAACTCAATTGTGATAATGGGATTTTCCCCCTTTTCATATTTCATAAATCACTTATATATATGAGGTCCTTTTTTACAATGGCTGGCCGCCCATTTACAAATTGGGGGCAACTGCTCTATATACACCTAGACTCACTTGTGGACTGGCATTACACAAGTCATAAGCTTGGTCATCCCATATATCTTTTTCATGAAGTGCTTAACATGGTTACATAATAATGCATTGCAAGAAGCATAACCATACTTGAAAATGATGTTAGCCAATGTGGTTAACATACCCCCCTCCCTAATTCAAATCTATCCTCGGAGTTGGCAAGGGTACTTAGTAGTAGTAGATGGAGTAGCGGATGAAGTCGAACCGTAACTTGGGATGTGGGGGGGATCGATGGAAGACCTTATAGCTTGTCCAAAAAGTGGTCTATCTTCAAAGGTCTATAGGGTGCCAAGTAGGCATCCGTTGGATGCGCTCATAGTAGCCGAATAACCATACTTGAAAATGATGTTAACCAATGTGGTTAACATACCCCCTCCCTAATTCAAATCTATCCTCGGAGTTGGCAAGGGTACTTAGTAGTAGTAGATGGAGTAGCAGATGAAGTCGAACCGTAACTTGGGATGTGGGGGGGATCGATGGAAGACCTTATAGCTTGTCCAAAAAGTGGTCTCCATCATATCTTCAAAGGTCTATAGGGTGCCAAGTAGGCCCGTTGGATGCGTTCATAGTAGCCGAATAACTGCTTCAAAGTGGGGCCTTTGTTGAGGTTGAAGGTAAGGCCTTGGCTACCCTCATAGTAGTGGTTCCAATCCAAGAAGGCTTCCAACAAGTGTGATAAATGAGGTGGAAGAAGTGGATGCTGGCCAGAATCGCTCCGATTACACACTTGCTCATATCTATCAATGAACGCATGGATGTGAGCATAGTGGCCTTAGTGCTGCAGGGGGGATTTGGGACGTGGGTGGGGTGAACCATGAAAAGTTGTATTGAAGCTTAGGGTTCATCATCTGCTTTGTCTTGAAGAGGTCCCAAGCCCAACATCGGTGTGGATGGGAAAGTAGGCAAGGTTGATTCTTAGATGACGTGGTGCCTTGCAATACTGTTCCCATAGGTATAGTTTGAGAAGAAAGGGCTGATGTTGCTCACCCATAAGTTCGAAGGTGATGGGGTGAGCAATGGACGGGGGTCGCTCTGGTAATCTCCTCATTGACGATGGGGGTGTTGACGCTTCCATGCATTGTGCTTGGTGTCCAAGTAGGGCCAAAGGACATGGATTGTGCTTGGATGTCCATGCGGTCTGTCACCTTGCTGTGATGGGGGTGGGGGGAGGAGGGGTTGGTGATGTAGGTATGTGGGGGGGTGTGGAGGATAGTGAGGGGAAGAGGGAAAGGATAGTGGTCCCTGGTGGTGATGGGGGTGGTGGTGGTTGGGAGTTGGTGCTGGGTTGGGATGGGTAGGAGATGAGGGTGGGGGTGGCTCCTTGGGAGGGTTGCCAGGAGTAGCATCTCCGTTACTGTTGTTGTCGTCGTCGTCGGAGTTATTGTTCGAGCACTTGGAGTAGAAGAAGTGGGCAAGTGTCGACCTCTTGGGGGGAGAAGTCAAGGGGGAAGGCCACATGGGAATCATCAAATTGGATGATCCCAGTGGTGTGGATTATCTGGAGTTGGATATGGCACTTGTGGTAGAGAATAAGAAGGCCTTGGTGGGTGTAAGGGGGGAGTTCATAGGCAGCAGAGGGATTTGTAGATAATCTCCCATCCCCAATGATGGAGGAAGTGAAGGGCTTCGGTGGTGCGGGAGGAGGGTATAGGTAGGGTTAGAGCCCATTGGGGATGGCGAGGTCAATGGTTTCATTAGTGGTGGTAGGGTACCCACATCAGAGAAGGTGGGCCTAGTTGAGGAGGTTGGCTTGAAGGGGTTGGACGGGGAAGTAGAAGAGGGTGGTTGGTTTGGAGAAGGAGATTTGGCCTTGGAAGAAAAGGGTGGCAAGAAAGGAGATGAAGGAAGAGGGGAGCTTGGTGAGGATATAGAAAATGTAGTAGGGGAAATGGGTTCGTCTCTAGAAGATGTTGTGCTAGAGGAGGTTTAGGCAAATGGCTTGGTTGTTGAGGTCAAGGATTTGGGTGAGGTTTTGGGGAGGGGTGGCAAGGTTGGGGAGCTCGGTGGCTTTGTCCATCAGCACATCGACTTTCCTTTCGACAGCGTTGTGTGGGGACGGGGCCAAAAGGGGTTGGGGAGGTTGGAGAGCTTGGGCCTCCGCGACTTAGAGTTGGGAATCTTTCTAGCGCAAGGCACCCTATAGATGATTCCATTGGTCCTTGCTAGGGAACTTGAGGTCTACCGACACAAACACTAGGGTTGGGGAAAAGGGAGCGTGGATCCTCTTAGGGAAGTATACCCGCCAAGGATGAGTTGACCTCACACTGGCTAGACATGCAAGACCTATTCTCTACATTGTCTACTATGCTCTCTGACCCACCACCTAGCACTGCACTATCCTTACAGGCCTCTCACTCACACCACACCCACCATTGACCACTCACTCACCTCGCTCACACAGAGAGATAGGCCAAAGACCACAAGAGTGTAACACTGCATATCAAGATATTGAAAGGAATGATACAAGAGAGACTCTGCTCCAACACAGAGAATGTCATACACCAGAGAATGTGCTCTCTGCCAAATGTGCTACAATGAATGTGATACGAGAGAGTCCCTTCAACTGCCAGAATGTGATACAGTGAATGTCCTACAAGAGAGAGTCTCCTTGTTTGACTGCCAGAATGTGCTACAATGAATTCCTCCAAGAGAGAGTCTATCCTCCACTATTGAGAGAGTGCTCCCCTTATCTCCTCCTTTGGTGTTCTCCTCCTCGGGTGTCCTCCTCCTTGAAGTCCCAATCCTCATCATGTAGTGTAGAGGGAAAATCTTCCGTTGGGAAAAGAAAGATGGTGCTTAAGAGGATCTCAAAGAGCATCTCACCATCCCTTGGGAAAGGGAGAGGGGTGTTGCCTCCATGAGTGCCATTAGAGTTGGCCATGCACATCGGAGATGTCAGAGTGCATTGGCTAGGACGGCGGTCGGAGGGCACCGGTGGTGACGGCGATCAAAGCCGAAGAGCATTGACGGTTAGAGGGCACTGGCGATCAGAGGGCATTGACAGTCAGAGATGTCAGAGAGGTGATGGTGGGAAGCTGGTGGAGTGTGGAGGACCTAGCTTCCCGTCCACACACCCTCCGCAACTTCCCTGTGTACTGATGGAAGGAGAGGCTAATATTGTGGCTGTCCTCCTCTACATGCGCCACTCACTGTTGGAGTTGATGGGCTTCTGTTTGGGCAAGGGAGAGGGCATGAAGGGCCTGTTGCTCTACTTCTTGGGCAGCCTAAAGTTGGTGCTAGAGCTCAATGAGGGAGGTGAGGGTGTTGGTGAGGGTAGCTTCACGGTCCTCCAGGGCTGCTTGGAGGTGGTGATTGGCCAACGTGGCCTCTTAGGTTTGCTAGTTGATCAACATATTTTGCTGCACAAGGTGACTTCCTCTTGGTGCCTACGCATGTAATTTGTCATCTAATTCATTAACTCTTGGACTAGGCTAGATAATCCATGGGAAAAATTGGGCACCGTGCCGTGCGAGCATGGGCCCATTGCAAAGTGTCCATGGTGTTCTGCTGGGAGGAGACGAGGGAGAAAGTGCCTCCTTCGGAGAAGGGAGGAGGGGGCAAAGATGACACATGAGGTGTCTCATAGAGGTTCTGGTCGAAGAATTGTGCTGTGTGGTAGAGCTCCTCCTCTTCGGTGGGCTTCATCATCTTGGACCTTCGTGTCGGTGCCAACACTGCTAGTTTGGTGATGGGCAGGCTCCTGGGTGTTGCTGTGATGGTGCTTGGGGGGGGGAGAGGAGAGGGGCGAGATGGAGGCAGAGGGGTGGGAATGGAGGTGGCACCCTCAAGTTGGACAGGATAAGGGAGGTCGGACCATACTACAAACAGGATATAAAATCTTGGTGAGGAGCAAGACGAGCTTGCCACGTGGGTTCGCGCAAACCGCGTGGAGCTCTTGTGTAAGTACTCGACCCAGTTCACATGTACTTCTTGGTGGACACAGGTGAGGATAGAGAGATGGCACCAATTAAAATGATCGATCTAGTGGGCTGGTGAGGAGGGTGCAAGCGAGTATGACAAGCCCTTGCTGGGAGATATTTTGCCACTCGACCCCATCCTTGGGTGGAGCCCTCATAAGTTCTGCGGACATGGGGCATGACATTGGTTAGGCAAACGTACGGTTGCTCCACGTGCGGGAGATGGAGCATCTCCTGAACGAGGTCTAGACTGAGGTGGATCTCGTCTGGGGGGTGGCCTCGTTGTCCAGCACTTGCCCTGTAGCCTCATTAGCATCATAGATCTCTATGAAGTGTAAGAAATTGAGGAGGTCTATGCCCCAGGGTTTCAAGGTGGACAAGCCACCGAGTCTGATCTGCTCCAAGTAGGCTAAGATTGTAGGATCGATGATAGCCCTATACCACGGCCCTATGTAATATAGGAGCTTGTGCTCCACCTTATGGTTGTTCTTCAATGAGACTATGGACGGTATGCCCACTGACCTGCTGGTGCATTAGGTTCTTGCCTAGGTGAGATAGCTAGGTGGGGTGCTTGCCATATGCCTCAAAACAGCCCCTTCTTTTGGGGTGTATGAGGGAGGACCTCATAGAAGGAGTCAAAGTGTGCGGCCATGCTATTGAGAGTAGAAGGCTGGTAGGCAAGGGTGAGAGGTCGAGAGAAAAAACTACAATAGTTCGGCTAGGGAGAGAGAAAAGAGTGAGTGAGTGAAAAGGAAGCAGTGGGCCCCTTTTATAGATTTTCAGGAAGGTTATAGCGGTATCTTTTGGAAGGTATGGCTGTTTCTTTGTATGCTAAGAAGGGTACAGCCGTGTCTTTTGGAAGGTATGGCTATGTCTTTGTTTGTTGAGAAGGTTATTACCATGGCTTCTGAAGCGTACAGGCATGGCTTAGGGAAGGTACAGTTGTGGCCTCGTCTGCTAAGAAGGGTACGGCTGTAGCTTCAGAAGCATATGGGCATGCCTTAGATTTTTGACAAGAGAATGGCCGTGTCTTTTAATAGAGGAAGAAGGTACGACCATGGCTTGGTGAAGGTACAGTTGTGTCTTCAGGAGGGAGTGAACGACTGTGGCTTCAGAATGGTACGACTGTCTTGGTGAAGGTATGGCCATGTCCTTAGGAGTGAATAGCCATGGCTTCATCAGGATGGTATGATTGTCTTTAGGAGTGAATGGTAGTGGCTTCAAGATAGTACGGTCGTGTCTTCATGCTTTTTTTTGGGCTTCCTTTAAACAGGTTTTGTACCCTAAGGCTATGTAGCCAGCACCCCATTGCGGGTTTTGTACTGACTCCTTGCCCAATTTGCTAGAGTGAGAAGGCAGTTCCAATTTGGTTTTAGCAAGGTGGGTAGCTCGGTTGGAAGTGTGGAGGCTACCATGGAGGGAGCAATTGGGGTTGGAAAAGCAAGGGGTTAATTGGGGGTGCACCGACGAGGGAGTTGGATTATAAGGGGTGGGAGAGTAGACAAAGTCAAAGATACATCTCGCTGTCCATGACAATGGATGGGGGTTGGATGGTTAAGGCGTCCTCTTGAACTTTTGCTTTCTCCTTGTAGTAGTGGTGGTAGTAATGGAGGATATCTTGGGCTTCCATTGAAATATGGGGGGTAGGAATGGTGTAACTTGGGTGTCGGGGGACCCAAATTTGCCAATTGCCTTCATAGAAGTGTTGAGCTTGGAGGAGAGGCTTGGGGGTCCACCTATAAGTCATTGTGGGACGAGGTCAAGGTTTTTGGCGAGGTTGGTTCAGCTTTGTGGAAGGTTTTTGCCAGAGGTGCTCCTATACCTTGTGGGCTTGTGGTTGTCGAATTGGGGGTCGTGAGAGGTACGAGAAGCTGGTTTTGTTAGGGCGTGAATTTGGGAAGTGGATCTGTGGGGAATCCACAGAGTTGTAGCACCTTCATAATATCCTTGGCCTATAAGGAGTGTCTTGGGCATCCAAGTGCAAGGGTTCTTGCATTGTGTGCCTCGGGGCCAAAGTTTTACTTGGGGTGGGTTAGGCTTGTTAGTGGGGTTAGCAGTAGTGGTGGCTTCTTTGGTGCGAGTTTGAGTGTAGCTGCGGAGTTGGGTGTTGATGAGGGTTTGTGAGACAATTGGGTATTCGTAGTGGGGAGAGGTCTCTTTTTGGGTGGCATGGAGAGTAGAGTGATGGTGGTTAGTGGAGGGGAGTGACCAGCTTGGGGTGGGTGATTGGAGGATAAGGGTTCTTCATCTGTCATCAAGACTGTAACTTGGCCGGTTGTTTGCAGGGTGGTTGTCCTTGCATCCCAATCAACGGTTGTGTCCCATCCATACATGCCTTAGAAGGATTTCATCGCGCATGGTTCTTGTAGGCATCACATAAAACTTCCCTTCCAAGGGGTTATTGCCAATGTGTAACAAAGTTGTGATTGTGCCTAAACATTGAACCGGTTTGTGAGGCAACTGTAGTGACCGTGGCTGGGGTGTTCATCCTCTTGAGGGAGATCCATGTGTCATAGGATATCAAATTTTTATTAGCTCCTATATCAACAAGAGCCAATTTTTGGGTGAAACTAGTCGGGGTGGTCATTTCTAATTACAACCGAGTAGGTTTCACTTCCCATTCCTCTTCTTCGAGGTCCACTACTTGGGCCATGTTGACCATGATGTTTTTGCTTTTGCTTGCCTCTCTTTGGCCTCTCGTTGGGCTGTTTTTTTCATCTCTTTATGTTGACCATGATGTTTTTGCCCCAAGGTTTTGCTGGTCGCTCTTTGGCCTCTCGTTGGGCTATTTTTTTCATCTCTTTATGTTGTTTTTGACATGGAAACTTCTATTCCCAATCATGCAGCTGGCCTCAACTGTTTTGGTTAGGATGGCACAATGTACTTTACTTGTGCTCTCACCTTCACCATTGGCTTAGGGATAATAGGGGGATAATTTCCTACGAGTGACTAGGAATTCTTGTAATAAGAATTGTCTCACTTGAGTAACAAAGTGTGTGCCATTGGCACTCATGAGCTTTAGAGGGCACCCAAAGTGAGTGATCATTGATTCATAAAGGAATTTAGCAGTGGATCTTGCGTTAGCTTTGCATGGGTAGCCATAGCTTTGACCCATTTAGTGCAATAGTTCGTGGCCGTTATGATGTATCGAGCCACTGAACTAATGGGTCCTATGAAATCAATGCCCCAATTCTCAAATAGCTGTAAGGACACAATAGGGTTCAGGGGCATGCTATCCTTATTGCTACTCGTTGGCATTCGTCGCATCGTTTGACATATTCTGCCGTGTGTATCATTAAGGTGGGCCACCATAGCCCTGCTGTTGAGGACTTTGTAAGAAGTGATATTTGCTCTGCGAAGTGTCCTCCAGCATTGGCGAAGTGGGCCTGCTCTAAAAGGAAGACATATTCATGTTTGCGGACACAATGCCTTATGATTTTTTCCTTCCCTTTCTTGTAGAGCTGTCTCACAATCAATTGGGGGCATCCTTTTTAATAAGGTGCCTTGCTCGGCCTTTGTTTCAATGTGGGTAGGCAGGAAGTGTGCAATCTCCTCTCCCCATTTAGGAATTAAGCATGGTTAGAACAAGGCGGCATCTGGCAAGTCGTCATCATCGACACCCACTTGTGCCTCTCCATTTGGGATACATGATACATGGTCAGCCAAAATATGTTGCGAGCCCTTCCACACACCGTGATAGTGAAGTCAAACTCAAGCAAGATTAGAAACCGTCTAGTGATCTTACCGGTGGTACACAGGGTTTGTTTACAAGATAAAGGAGAGCTCGATGGTCTACAAAAAGAAGATGAACTTCATTGCCAAAAGATAATGGCAAAACCTTTTAATCATGTAGACCATTGCTAACCCTTCCCTTTCAATGGTGATATAGTTGTGTTCTACCTCATTGAGTTGTGGACTGACAAAACTAATAGGGAAATCCCTATTGTGTTCACCGGGTTGAGCCAGTACACACCTAATTTACAAAGGTGGAGGCGTCGACATGAAGTGCTAGACTCCTTTGAAGTTGGTTGGTGGTATCAACTCAAGGATGAGTCGCACTTTTCTATTGTCTATGAGATTCCTTGTTTTGAGACAATGTGTCCCAAGATGACTCCATGCCAAACCCAAAATTAGCATTTGAGAGGGTTAAGGGAGATTCGGTAGAGTCGACATCTCTTTAGAACTTTCCATAAACACTCTAAGTGTGCTTTGCAAGTAGAATTGACACAGAGGTCATCCATGAAGACTTCAAGGAATTTTCAAAGATATTCCTTGTAGGCTGTGCACATTAGGTGTTGGAAGGTGCCTGGGGCATTGATTAGTCCAAAGGGCTTGGCACAGTATGCATATGTGCCCCATTCAGTAGCAAAGGTTGTCTTATCAATAGTTGGTTATATCTAGAGACTCCATCAAGGAAGCTGTAGGCTTCCTTCCTTCCTGCCGACTCTCTCGAGCACATGCTCCGTGAGCGAAGGGCAAGGGATAGTGATCATGTATTGTGGGAGTATTGAACTTTTTGAGGTCCATGCACACTCACACTTTTCCGTTCTTCTTGGACACTATCACTATGGGTGAGACCCATTCCGTGTTCTCTATCTCGTAGATGAATCCGGCATCAATGAGTCTATTAATTTCCTCCCGAACCATCTTGGAGTATTTCGGATTCATGCTAGGAAAGGAGAATGTAGTACATGCTAGGAAAGGAGAATGTAGTTGTAGATGAACTCGGTAGAAAAGTTTCATTTTGAGAATGTAGTTGTAGATGATCAAGTACATGCTAGGAAAGGAGAATGTAGTTGTAGATGAACTTGGTAGAAAAGTTTCATTTTGAGAATGTAGTTGTAGATGATCAAGTACATGCTAGGAAAGGATAATATAGTTGTAGATGTTGATTCTTCACCATGAGTTTGATTTTGAGATCAAGTACATGCTAGGAAAGGAGCATGAAGTTGTAGATGAACTCAGTAGAAAAGTTTCATTACTTGCAATCTATGGTCTTAAATCCCTTATTAGGGGAAGTCAGAGAAAAGATCAACCACGATAACTTCTTTATGACCATGATTACTTCTCTCATGTAGGAAAGCAAAACTATAATGGTACAAATTATTAGAAGATGGATGCCTCTATTTTAATCATCGGCTGTGTATTCCAAATGAGGATGAGATAAAAAGAAAAATCTTGACTGAAGCCCACAATAGCCCAATAGCAAGACATCCTTTTTACGTAAGGACCTATATTAAAGAAGAGTTTCTTCTAGCTTGCACTTAAGATGGATATATTGTATCATGTATGTCAATGCAAAGAGTCAAAGATCAATGGATCAAAATGTGTGGAAGGTTACACCCTTTGGAAATTCCTCAGATGAAATGGGAATGCATAAGCTTGGATTTTATCACGTGGTCACCTTCAATTAATTCAAGATATGATTCTATCTTTGTGGTAGTGGATAGATTAACCAAGGTTGCCCATTTGATTCCTACAAAGAAGACTTACAATGTCCTTGATGTTGCTAAGGTCTTCTTAAAATAAGTGAACTTAGATTTCATGGTTTGCCAAGAAGGATTGTGAGTGACAGAGATACTAAGTTCACTTCTAGGTTTTGGATCGCTTTCTTTGAGGCAGTAGGAATTCGATCTTAATGTGGTTGAGAACCTCGAACGTGGATGAATTAATTGCACCTTGTAGAATTTGCTTACAATGCTTCCTCTTGCCGCATCATCAGAATGAATCTTTTTACAATGCTTCCTATCATTGCAGTATTGGAATGAGTCCTTTCAAAGCTCTTTATGGGCAAGATTGTCTCACACCATTGACTTGGTCAGATCCAATAATCAAGGGTGAGGTGTCCAAAAAAATGTTGGATGAGATGGATCATCAGATGTAAACCATCCAAAAGGACATTAAGGATGGATGAGATGGATCATCAAATGCAAACCATTCAGAAGGACATTAAGGCTGCCTAGGATAGACAAAAGCAGTATGCTGATTAAAAGAGGTCAAGTCGAGTATTTGAGGAAGGAGACATTAAGGCTGCCTAGGATAGACAAAAGCAGTATGCTGATTAAAAGCAGTATGCTGATTAAAAGAGGTCAAGTCGAGTATTTGAGAAAGGAGACATGATATCCCTCCAAAAGCGTCCCAACAAGAGAAGCTCTCTATCCTTGGGGAACTATAGGAAACTATCTCCAAGATACAATGGACCCTATGTGATCACAAGGAAAGTAGGGGAACATGCCTATGAACTTCTACTACCCCCACATTTGAAAGTCCACAATGTGTTTCATATTAGTTTAGTTAAAAAGTATGTGCCAAACCCTTGCCATGTCTTAGATGATGAGTAAGCTAATTCCCTAGTTCAAGGACATATGGAAATGGAGCCTGAAAAACGATCTTGGATATTCGAGAAAAGGCTCTGTGGAACATAATTTTGAGTGAATGCCTAGATAAATGGAAATTCTACCATGTTGAGGATGCCACTTGGGGAAAAGAGAAAGAATTGCTCATAGACTATCCCTAGATTGCGAGATTCTTCAAGTGGAGGCTATAACCACACATGAAGCATATCCACCCTTATGGGCCACACGAGAACCTAAAAATGGGGCCTAGGACGACCCGCCGCCCAAACATCAACAAATATACCAAGGGGATGCCACATGTGTAGTATAGGTTGCTTAAGAATGTTGTCAACTTTAACTCATTTGAAAAGGGTTTGCATTAATCGAAGGCCCTACTCCATGCCTCCTAGGCATTCCTCATGTGCATAAGACCCCTTTGAATAGGAAGGCATAGAATCTAATCAAGTTACCTTAGAGCACTTGTAAGCTCATTTTGTGAACCTTAGTGTTAAAAAAATCAATTATTTCCCTCTCCCCCTACTCTTGATTTCATTTTATGAACCTTAGTGTTAAAAAAATCAATTATTTCCCTCTCCCCCTACTCTTGCATCTAATGTGGTTTGTGTGCTTCAATGGGCTTATTGTGAACCCACATGGCTTACAAAAATACCTATGAGGTATTTGCTTGTTGCCTATGGAGCTCCCATGATTCACTTGTCAAGCTTTCATGGAAAGCTTGCCTTCTTCTCAACAATGAGATGAAGATAATGCTTGCTTACGCAATGTGCGAGGGGCATGAAGTTGGCGGCGTCATGGCAGAAAGGAGTGGCTAAGTTGTGTTGCATGCACTCAGAGCATTAGCCACGTGTGTGACTCTCATGGTTACATCCATAAAAGGCTAAGATTAAGGTTCTAACGATGGTATAAACGTAAGTTAAAGAAGGCGGTTGTAGTGTGAGTTAACACCTTCTTTGGTATGCGCCCGCGCCACCACGTCAGCGCACTGGAAGAGAAAGTGGTTGTGAGGGCCCATGGGTACTAATGGTGCCCACCACCATGTGGGGGGGGGGGACCTCGCCCTACCTTCTAGCCCACCCCCCTTCCATGTACACGATCCTATAGGGATCGGGGCCGAAGCTCTACACCGCCCAAACCCCCTTCATATGGGGACGGCGGGCTCTTATTGTTGTTGCTACTTCTAGCCCATAGTACTAAGGTAGAGGTGGGTACTTGAATTAAGGAGATATAATGACATATGGGGACGGGCTCTTATTGTTGTTGCTACTTCTAGCCCATAGTACTAAGGTAGAGGTGGGTACTTGAATTAAGGAGATATAATGACATGCAAGTTAGGGATTCATTTTCTACTAGTGGCACACCTTTCCCATGAGGAATGCATAAAATATAATGAGCTTTACCACACAAAAAGACACAAGAATGACATTCTAATTTCTTTAAAATTTGGCGAGAAACACCGGTTTATATACACTACTCACACACCCAGCTCTAGTTACATGGATGCGCAACACCGTAGAGAGCACGGATCGAACCCGCACCATCGGCTGGGACTTCGTCCACTTTAACCACTCCACTTGCTATGGTCGCAGCGTTCTAATTTCTAAACCTATGCCTTAATGCTTGTTTGCAGTACAAGAGGAACACAAATTGACTTAGTTTTTGGATGGTATGAGGTACAAATTTATTATCTTACAAAGGTTTTTCTTTTGGAATGTTTAGCTCCACATGTTCAGCTCTCAGATTCTACCCTGCTTGACAGTTAATTCATGAACAAGAGCCATGCAAACCATATCAAGAATTAGGAAATGGACATTACGAGGCCTTGTGAAGCATGACTGATGTGCCTTCGCTTTTGCCGCTGGCCTGCTGCTGCCGTTGCATATGCAAAGCACTCTGAAGGGGTAGCAAGCGAGTTCAGCAGCCCTGCAAACTCATGCCCGCCACCAGCAGGTGATCCTCCAAGCTTCGATGCCCTCGTCTCTCTCCTCAGACTGTACGGCAAACAGAAGGCCCTGTATGATGGCAGAAGACTCCACAGCCACATCACCTGTCGCGGTTACGATCGAAGCACATTTCTCTCCAATGCCATCATCCAATGTTATGCAAATTGTGGGAATGTGCAGGAAGCTAAAGCTGTCTTTGACAGCATCCCTTCTCCCAATGTTTACTCTTGGAACTTGCTGATTGTCGCCTACGGCCATAATGGGTATGTGGAAGATGCTCGGAGGGTTTTCTGTAGTATGCCCATCCGGAATGTTGTATCATGGAATGTCATGATTGGCACATATGCCCAGAATGGTCATGCCAGGCAGGCTCTAACTATTTTTCATTCGATGTATGTGGAAGGCCCGAACCCCAACAATGTCACCTTTGTAAGTGCCCTTGATGCATGTTCTAGCCTGGCAGCTCACCAGGAGAGCTATGGCAATCATGCTGATATGGGGTATGAACATGATAGGGTCAGGAACGCCCCCATCAGTCTGTTTGGCAAGGATTGGGATCCCATAGCTCTCGAAGAGGCACATGGCATGCATGCTGCAATCATTGACATGGGGTATGAACATGATGCAGTCATTGGGAATGCCCTTATCAATATATACGGTAAGTGTGGGAATGTGCAGGATGGAAGGAGCCTATTTCATAGGGTGCAGCACCCAAATGTTATCACTTGGACAGCCATTATAGCAACATTTTCTCAGAATGGGAACAGCGAGGAGGCATTCGAATTCTTTAAGCGAATGACACTTGAAGGAATTGTGCCAAACAATGTTACCTTTGCATGTGCTCTTGATGCATGTGCTGGCCTAGCAGACCTAGAAGAGGGAAAGCATATTCATGCAGTTATTCTCCACAGTGAGTACAAAGAAGATCTTCTTGTTGGAAATGCACTAGTGAGTATGTATGGCAAGTGCAAGAGTGTGTACAATGGAGAAAATGTCTTCACCAGGATGCATCACCGGGATGTTGTTTCTTGGAATGCCATGATTGCAATGTTTTCACAAAATGGTCGTGCAGCAGAGGCTCTGAATTTCTTCCGACACATGCAATTCAAAGGCGTAAAGCCAGACAGAATTACTTTTGTCTGTGCTCTGGATGCCTGTGCTAGCTTGCTAGCCTTAGAAGAGGGCAAGACACTCCATGCTTTACTTGTGATGATTGGATGTGAGCATTTAGGGGTAGTTGGAAGTGCTCTTATCAGCATGTATGGCAACTGCAGGGTTGTGCATGAAGCATGGAGTGTTTTTGACAGGATTCGTCAGCAAGATCTTGTCTCATGGAATGCCATGATTGCCGCTTTTGCCTTGAATGAGTATGGCAAGGAGGCTGTGGATCTATTCCATCAGATGAAGCTTGGAGGTTTAAAAGCCGACAAGATAACATTCTGTGGCATTCTTGATGCATGTGCCAACCTTGCAGCTATAGAAGAAGGCCGGGAAATTCACTCAGTCATTGATAGTAGTGGATATGGCCAGGATGTTATGGTCGGGACTGCCCTCCTGGATATGTATGGCAAGTGTGGGAGTGTGTTGGAAGCAAAGGCTGTGTTTGAAAAGATGCTTCAGCGCAATGTCATCACTTGGACTGCCATGATTGCAGCTTTGGCTCAAAATGGTGATGGTAGGGAGGCCGTGGATCTATTCTCAGAGATGCTGGTTGCAGGCGATCAGCCAGACACGATCACCTTCATCTCTATCTTCAATGCCTGTAGTCATATAGGTTTAGTTGAGGAAGGTGTGCACTTTTTTATATCAATGAAAAGGCATTTTGGTTTAGATCATACACTTGACCATTACCTGCCCATGATTGATCTTCTTGGACGTGCAGGGTGCTTAGATGAGGCAGAGGTTCTAATACACAAGGTGCCAATTGAGGAGGTTGGTGTTTCCTGGGAGTGTTTGCTTGCTGCTTGCAGAGTTCATGGTGATCTTGTCCGTGGATTTCGTGCTGCAAATCATTGTTTCGAGTTGCAGCCAAAGAAAGCAGCACCTTTTGTTACACTGGATAACATCTATGCTGGAGCTGTCAACCCCAGTTTCATATCAACTGCAAGAGATTGGGAAGACTCGTGGTGTGAAGCAGCAGCTTAGGTGCACCTTTGAGCATTTGGAGGCTGGATTTGTGCAGGCTGCAGACGTGTTGCTCTGCTTTGGAGTGGGAGATGCAAAACATCTATATATAGAGTCTCCATTGTAATGCTTGTTGGGTTGCTTGCATTCCTGTAAAATGCCTTGGACCATGGGCAAACATGATGAGGCTGATGATAACTGATGCTTGAACGCAAGAATACTAGAACAACAGACACGACTACAGGCTGTTTGACTCCCACTAAACTTGTTGTATTTAATTACTGGACTGGAACAAGAGACACAACTACAGGCTGTTTGACTCCCACTAAACTTGTTGTATTTAATTACTGGACTTGGCGCCTAAATAGGATATACCCAAGTTTACATCAAGAAGACTAAAGTTTTAGCTGAAGTTGTATTTATCTGACTCAACTGATGACGCATGATGTCATATCTGTCCACCTGTGTGAGCCACATGTGTGAATGACCTCTGTCAATCTCCCACCCACTCACACATGCGGCCGTTATTCCTGGTGCATGTGAACTAAACGGCGGCTGCCACTGTCCGCATGGCACTGCCTTCCTCTGTGTCTTTTCCCTCTGAGTACTGGCATGCATTTTCGACTGCTTTGGAGATTGCATCACCTTTCTCTGCTGCAACTTTGTCCCCTGATTGCTTGCATATGCCGTAGATGGCTGTGCCGGTGATGCTGGCTTCTGTTATAGAGCACTGTGCAGATTTGCTGGTGAACAGGTCGGAGAAGCAGTCTGCGTTGGCCAATCCCAAGTGGCTCTGGAGGTGAGGGCCTATGTCAAGATGTTGGCAACCATGTCTCCTGATTGATAGTGAAGCAGAACTATATCCTTTTGCAGGATTTGTTCTCTGATAAAATGAAATTTTATATCTATGTGTTTTGATCTTTTGATTGAGGCTAGACTTTGAGCTAGGTAAATAGCACCTTGGTTGTCATTATAGACCAACGACGGGCAGATCTGTGTGTGCAGGGTAGTCTCCTCAAGCAGCTATTGCATCCAGAGACACTCCTTGTCGGTGTGGGCGATGGCAATATACTTGGCTTCAATCGTGGAAAGAGAACCTGTCGGCTGTCTTTTACCGCGCACCATTGAATCGCTGTACCATTCAGAAGTATCATAATTGAGAAGAATGTAGGGGAAAGCTTGAGCTCCTTGCAAGTAAACTCACACACACGAGAGAGATGGATGGTTGAATTTTCTTCTATTTTCTTTTCTTCTCTACAACCATAACATAAAGATAAGAGTTCATACTATATGGGAAAATACTTTACTACCAAAACATACAAGGTCGATTCATAGTGTGAACTTGATTACATGAGCTGGCGTTATAACTATGCCATAACTCTAGTGAATCAAAGTGGTTGTCTCACAACTTGTAAATCACTGGCGGCACATTACTCATAATCTCAACAACCATGTTAGTATTATAAGTGCGGAGTTGCCATGTTGGCGTGTCATCTATATCCACACTAGTTGAGCTCGATATCTCAACACTTTCCTTTGAGCTGAACTCCATATCGTGCACTCTAAATAAGTCGTGGAACTTGGTAGAGTCTCTCTGTACTCAATGCCTTTGTGAAGATATTAGTTGCTTGATCCTCTGTGTTGACATAAACCAAATCTATATCACCTGCTAGAACATTTTGTCTCACAAAATAATAATGCACCTCAATGTACTTCGTTCTAGCGTGATACATTGGGTTACTAGTCTACTATATGTTGCTCATATTGTCACGATAGAGGACAACTGCTCTATCCATGGGCTCACCCAAGCTTTTGCAACCACGCTATCTCACATTTTGTTATATCAGTATTCTTGTACTTAGTCTCTATACTCGACAAATCAACTCCTTGTACTAAGCCTCTGTACTTGACAAAGAAACCATTGGTTGCTTCTTTATTGCTCCAGCTAACAACACTTCCAAAAAGAAACATAAATGACAATTGCCTTATCTATGTTGCTCATATTGTCACAATAAATGACAGCTTTCCTATCCATGGATAACTGTCCTATCCATGGACTTACCCTTTTCTACAAGTGGTTTCTACGCAATCGAGGTATCTCACATGTTGCCATAGTAGCATCCTTGTACTCAGTCTCTGTACTTGACAAAGCAATCCTTGGTTGTCTCTTGGTGCTTCATCTAATAGTAACACTTTCACAAGAAAACATAAAATCATTAGTAGATCTCCTATCTGAGACACTATCAGCTTAATCTACATCTGCATGTCCATCTACCTTTATCTGGACTCCAATCTCATAGAAAAGTCCATACATAGTAACTGTGTATTTTATGCACGTGAGGATTCTCCTAGCCACATCCAAGCGTGGCTTCCTTGAGGCTTGCGTAAATTGACTTACCAATCTAATAACATAGCTCAAATCTGGCCTAGTGATAGTCATGTAAATCAAACTTCCTTCAATATGCCCTACATAGTAGAGTCCTCTAAAAGATCATTTGTATGTGTAGTCAAATTTGTGTTCAACTCCAATGACATTGAGATTTGTCATCCCATATGCGGAGAGCATATCCAAAGCATATTACCTCTCAAAAGTCAAATTCTATCACGTGATCTAATCACCTATATACTTAAGAAGTATCGCAGCTCACCCAAATCTTTCATTTCAAACTTGTTCTTAAGGAGCATGAATAGTCAACATCACTGTTCCCTTTGTGACAATCAAGTCATCAATATAGATGACTACTAGCACAATATAGATGACTACTAGCACAATATTCTTGTTAGTCTTTTTCACATAACATAAAAAACTTCTTGTTGTAGATATTTAAAATCCAATAGTGACAAAATATCTTCTATCTTGTCTGACCATGCTTTAGGTATCTGCTTCAAGTCATAAAAGACTTTACTCAACCTGTAAACAACATTTGGGTGTGCATGGTCTTCATATCCTTGTGGCTACACCATGTATATCTCCTCATATAAATCACCTTGTAAAAATGCATGCAGCCATAGCAATGATGGCTCTCATGGTTGCCATTCTAGCAATTGGGCTGAAAGTCTCCTCATTGTCACTTCTCATACTTCATGCCATAGGGTTTGTGCATATCCCTTGGCTACAAATCTTGCCTTATACTTGCTCACAGATTCGTGATTCTAAATTATGGTTTACTTTGTAGACCTGCTTGCATCCAATTGATTTCTTCTCCTTAGGCAGCAAAGGCACCAAATCGTGTGCCTCATTTGCATCCAATGTGGCCATCTCTTCATCCATGGCATCTTCCCAATGCTTATGTCTAAGTGCCTCTTCAAAACATGTGGACTCAATCTCTTGTATTGCTTTGACTATATATGCATATAATGACGGGTTGTAGGCTATATACTCATCATATCTCAACTTGTCCACTGGATATCTGACCCTCGTAAACCTGGATCACGACCATGTGTCCTCAACACTGCTTTGGCTCTTCTTTGCACACCAAGTGTAACAATAGTCAGGATCTCTAACTCCTCCATCAAGGCTCTGTTCTGAGCCACTATCCCCATCAACAAAGAAATGACGTGTTAAAATATCAGGCATTATTAAAGACTGATCCACCTTATCTTTTTTCTTTTGTGATCCATGCGAATTTACCAAATTTTTAGCACCTGTAGTACCACCAAATGATGTGTCAGAATTCTTAGCATTGTGCCTCAAATTTCATGACCAAGGGCCACTGCTAGAAGACTCCACTAAGTGTTTGTGATTACTATTAGGATTCAGAGCCTAATGCATGTGAATTACCTCTTAAGGTGTGCATACCCTCTTATTAGAAGATAGGATAAGTGTGGCAACGTGTCATCAGTATAGTGTGTGTATGTGATTCTTATGGGTCAAAAGATAAGGCTACCACTCTACAAAAGCATGTGCTCCTCGTGAAGAGTTTTCAAATCTATTAAAACCACCATTGAGTTATGCAAACACTCTCTCTAGAGCTTCTCTCTCTCTCTCTCTCTCTCTCTCTCCACACATACTATGGACATCTTACATCTGTTGAGAGGCATGGATCGTGCTATCCTACTAACAAACTAATCATGCACTAATCCTACGCTAACCACAATACTAGATAGAAATGAAAGAAACTCATAATGATCGTGTCCTAATTGAATTACACTCAAGTATAATTAGACACTCAAGTACAATTAGACACCAAGATGAATTAGCTGGGATACATAAAGAGACTTGAGATAAGTGCAAGTGATACGTTTATTGCTTGAAATAGCCCCCTTTTTATATGAGGAGGTATACCCTTGGGCTTGTACATCAATGTGGGATAATTCCCTTTGCTCATGTGGCTTCATGCTAGACTTTGCTCTTGCTTGGCTACTCATTCTCACTCCCTACCTCTTTCTTATGCTCAATGGCACCACATTTCTCAACACCCCTCCTTAGTGCCATTTTCTTAGGCTACTGCAAGGTGGTCAAATGCGAGTTTTATAACATATTTTCAAACCCCCCCCCCCTCATTTCTCACTTAGATGGGTAACTTAGAGGCTCTTTGGCTTAGTTACTCTCTAGACCATATGTTATTTTAGAGATAGTCGGGTTGATTTTTCACTCTCCCAAGGTGTTGCTTTGGTTACTCTCTGGTGGTTAAGTATTTTACATTTCAATCACTTTCCCAAGGTGCTCTTTGGCTACTCTTAGGTGCTCAAGTATGCCAAAAACATATCAATTTGCCTAGCTCCTTTAGTGTTGATGTTAGCTCAAGGTCTCCTTGCTTTTGCTTGTTGAAGATTCCTTGTTGCTTCCTTCATTCTTTATGTCAATGTCGTGTCTTTATTCACATTGTTGAATGCTTCTTGGCTCTTGGTCTTTGCTCTTTGGTTTGACTCTTGGCTCTTTGACAGGTTCTTTGATGTGACTTGGTTCTTCTTATTGCCACTTTATGCTTGGTGCTTTGATTCTCCTTCCTTACGTGTCATTTGTGCTTCATTGCATATGATTTCATGTGTGAGTGTCATACATGTGGTCACTTCATGTGTGTGTGCTTTTGGCATTATTAGGAGAATGCTTTGTGCAATCATATTATGCTTTGTGAGATGCTTGGATATCCTCGGGATATGTCCCTTCCCCAATGAACTTACCAATGTTAATGCCATGTGAGAGGGTCTTACCTTGATCTTGTGATAAGTCTCTATGGTAGTGTATGTACTCTCTTACAAGTAAGAGCTCTATGGTAGTGTATGTACTCTCTTACAACAACAAGTAAGAGCTCTAAGTTTTCGTACAATGACTGATTTCAAGCTAATATAGATGATTTAGATGCAAACTATGTACTAAAATTAAACTGAATGTAATGAAAAATGCTTAAATTAAGCAATGAAAATGGATGAGATGGACTTGGATGTAAGAGAGGGCTTCCCACTGTAGATTTACACCCTAATTTTTTAATTTTGAACCTTAATTAGCTTAATTTCTACTAATAATATACTAACGATAATGGTTAGTGTTTAATTTTTTATTAATAATACAGTAATAATAGTGATTAGGGCTTTATCTAAATGATTAAGAGTGACAAAATTTGAGCTTGAGGAAAGAAATTTGGATGTGGCTTTTTGCATTAGCTTCTTGAAATTTGGATGGGGCTTTTTGCATTAGCTTCTTGTCCTTAAAATGAGGAGCTTTGGATAGAGTTAAGAAATCAGCTCAAATTTCCATGGATGAGGTGAAAAAATGTAGAAGATTTTAACTGGTTTTTTGCTTCTTTCTCACCACTTGAAGCCCGAATGGCTAAGCCCTTCAATATGTAGGCTCCTTAGATGATGTATAAGCTTCCCATAGAAGGATTTGACACGCCTTCAATCACTTGAGGAGAATGGTGACATGCAAACTCATCAGCTGTTGTTAGTGAAAAATGCCCCCTTTTATATGAGGAGGTATACGGTTGGGCTTGTACATCAATGGTGGGATAATTCCTTTTGCTCATGTGCCTTCATGCTAGACTTGCTTGCCTCTTCCTTGTGCTCAATGGCACCACATTTCTAAACAACATCCACCTTAGCTTAGGCTCATACTACGCTAACACTCTCTCTAGAGTTTTCACATCTATTAAAACCATCATTCAGTCATGTAAACGCTCTCTCTAGAGCTTTTCTCTCTCTCTCTCTCTCTCTCTCTCTCCACACATACCATGGACATATTTTATCCACCTTAGCTTAGGCTCATTCTATGCTAGCCCTAATACCATTAATTAGTATTCGAGACCACATGAACTTGCCTGCTCACCCGCGGTTCCCTGCATCTCTGTCAGCATCGCACTCGCGAGTAACCATCTCCTCTGCTGCTCCACAGTTCTGCCATCATAATTAGTGGAGCTCATGATAGAGCCACTGGCTGGGCGGACCGCCCGGCTGAGCCACTACCGGGGCGGCGGCGGCGGCGGCGGGCGGCGGGCGAGCGGGCAGCTCATCCCGGCCGTTGAGATAGAGCTGACCAGCTGGTCGTTGCCTATCCTCTAGCCACCTACGTGTCCTGAACTATCGCCGCCACTGGCGGGCGGCGGGCGGGCGGGCGGTCGGGCGGGTGGCGGCAGCTCATCCCGGCCGTTGAGATAGAGCTGGCTCGTTGCCTATCCTCTAGCCACCTACGTGTCCTGAGCTATCGTCGCTGTGGATTTAGTGCTTCTACGTCAACTCCACGTGCCTGTAACAAGTCCACGCCTTCACATGAGGTGAAAATCGTCTAACTAAAGTTTTTTTGCACTAAAACAGTGGAGCTTCCCATAGATCAGGTGAAATATGCCTAAATATCCACTCTAAAATTTATAACAGTTGGGATTTTTCAAGTAAAACATCATGGAGATTAACAGAGCCATCTTGGCAATTGAAAAGTTCAGTGGAGGCAACTTCCTAACATGGCAAATAAAGATCGTCTGGTGATGATGAGAGATGGCATTTGGAATGTGGTTAAATAGCACAGACCTCAAACCAAGTGATGGACTAGAGAATATTTGCACATGGAATGACTTTAATTACAAGGTCATGGCGCTCATTGGGCTCGGGTTATCTGACAACCTGATTCATCATGTGCATTTTAGCAAAAGCTCAAAGGAGGTATGGGACAAGTTGGAAAACTTGTTTGGTAATAAAATCATTAACTCCAAAGTCTTGCTAAGCAAAAATTTTTCACTTAAAAATGAATGAAAGAGAAACTTTGGGAGAACATTTGAGCAATGTAGGCTCCACAATACAACTCCTCTCTGGCTTGGGAGCTGTTGTGGATGAAGATGACAAGAAAGCTATGCTTCTACCAAATATACAAGAGGTTTCAAAATTGTTTGACATCTTAACTTTACTAAGGGTGGCTCGAAAAATGACATGATGAGATGATTGCAGTTCTCATAGATGAAGATCGTCCCAAAGAGCAATCTGACATTTCCTTTAAGTCAGACAAGGCCATGTTCACAAAGGGGAAAGGGAAAAGAACTATCAGATGTAACTACTACAAAAAGCTCGGATGTAACTACTACAAAAAGCTCAAACACATAGAAAATTGATGCTACAAGAAGATGGCCAAAGAGGAAGAGAGGTTGCATACAAACCTGGTGGTAGAAGATGAAGAAGAAGTCCAAGAAGTAGGAGCATCCTCAGCAGTAGAACCTGTCGCTACTGTCATGGATAATCCTTCTCTAAAGAAAGGTCATGACTAGGCTTTTTAAAAAGCCAATATGTGTGGGTCATGGGTTCACTGCCTAGGTGGTGCCCCTAAGTTAATTGTAATAAATGTTGTGTGCGTTAGTCTTTCCTTCAGATATGTTGTGTAATATAAAAGGCTCCATTTTTTTTATACCTGTGTTTATATCAACAAGGGGGTGTTTATCTTGATAGGACAATATAGGCTACCATTCGTGATCTTATATCAGGCCTGGCATGAGAGTTCAGGTGTTGGTGCCATCGTGTCTCCATTGAGCACATGGTGCAGTCTAGAGTCTAAACCACAATGATTATTAAAGTTTTTCAAGCATTAGGATTCGAAGCCTAATGTGTGTAAACCACCTCTTAAGGTGTAAACACCCTCTTATGAGAAGATAAGATAAGTGTGCCACATGCCATTAGTATAGTGTGTGTGTGTGTGCATGCGTAATTCCTATGGCCATGGCTGAAAAGATAAGGCTACTAGCCTACAAAAGCGTGTACTTGTGAAGAGTTTCCACATCTATCAAAACCATCATTGATTTTTGTAAAAACTTTCTCTCTAGAATTTTGTTCTTTCTCTCTAGTCGACCAAGGGTAGCTGGCACACTTTGGGCAGTTAACCAGCTGTTGGCGACGCTAGCACTGCAGGCAAGGGGCGCATAACAACAGGTTGGTACAAAGAGGTTGGGTTGGTTATATGCACAAGGGGGCATGCCTAGAAACATGGGAAAACATGCCGACAGTCTCAACATTAAAAAAATAGCATTGTTTTTTGGAAGAAAAAGTAGATCTTTTATAAGCCATGGTTTTTGCTAAAAAAGGGGAAAGCTATAAGTCAATGAATACGACTTTTTTTAGTTAAAACTGAAAAGCATTTTAGTTTTTTAAAAAAATCTTAAAAGAAAGTACATCTCTTGATTTTTTAGTATAAAAAAGGGGAGTCCCCATACATTTGAATGTATGACATCCAATGGCCTTGCACTGACATGCTTTTCATGTGGGAAAGCATGTTTGGCCTGCTTACCAAGTTGGCATGCTTCACATACCTTATGCATACCGTCAACCTTAAACTTTGGCAAACCTGCAACAGTATTTTGGGCCTGCATAGACTTCAGTCCGCTGTACATTCACATGACCAATGCGCTTGTGCCATATGTCAATATATGCAACAATGACACCTGTTCCATGCGCAAACATGGCTGCCTTTATCTCAGGCATGTTCACATTCAAAGTAAACATCCTGCCATTTCTATTACCCGTTTTGCAACCAAGCGACACTTATTTTTAAAGTCTTCCACAAAACATCCTTGAGGAGTAAACCTCACTTGCAGACCCTGCTGCTCAACTATCTGTCCAACAGAAACTAGGTTCTCTGTAATATTTGAAACATGAAGTACATCAGCCAAGTACTTCATTTTGCCATCCTGCATAGACAATGGTACCTTACCAACATGCATAATGGGATGTGCAGTATCATCACCTGTTTCTACATAACCTGGTCTTTTAATCTTCTGTATATCTCTAAAACCACTCAGCATGACTGGTCATGTGGTTAGAGGCGCCAGAATCCACATACCATATATCTTGTGGTTAGAGGCGCCAGAATCCACATGACTGGTCATGTGGTTAGAGGCGCCAGAATCCACATACCATATATCTTGACATCCTGACACATCTCCTATTATGGAACTAAGCATGTGCTGCATCACAAATAGCTGATCACTTCTGTCATCATCACCTCCATGTTTGCTAGATGATGCATAGTTTTGCCTTGTTGCAACTTCCCACTTTTAATGTTATTCTGCTTTTTGTAGCAGTCCTTTGCCATGTGTCTTAGTTTGCCACAGTAATAGCACTCTATGCTATTTGTATTTTGATTTCTTTGCCAACCACCTCGGCCTCTTTGGCTCCCCCTGCCTCTAGACTAAATCCTTTACCCATTAGGAAATTGGTCATTTTGAACTTCAAGACATGGAAGTTATTCTTATCCAGCTTCTCACTAACAATTTGATTAATTTTGTCTAACATGTTTTCCCGTGGTAATCAAACAACTTCTGTATGCAACCTGTAATACAGCAATATCTCCTATAACTACTGTAGTAGCAGCGGTACTTTAGCACAGCCTGTGTGTCACCAAAATGTGACTAGAGTACATGTACATACACAGAGTATCAACAATACATGTGCAAATCCTGTCTGCACTTCCAAAATGCAATGTTGCACTACAATAGCCAGATTTCAAGCAAAAATAGTTCCCTACCAGAACTTCCATAACTTCCAGAAAACTGTCGAAAATGCCCTGCAGTGTGACGAAAATAGCCTGCAGTGTGACGAAACGGGGCCCGTAACATGCCTGAAACGGGAATCTGGCTGAAAAAACTTTGTCCTACCGTGAAGACAGCTCCTCAATCATTGGAGATGTGTAGCTCCCAGAGCTATTGAGGGGGTGTTGTACCTAAACCAAGAAGGGGAAAGAGATGATGGTGCTCTTAGCCGTGTAGTACCGCTTCCTTCCTTGCTTGTTCGTGCCTCTTGCTTGCCTCCTTAGCTCTCACACAAACTAGGCTCTGATACCATAAAGAGAATGTGGGGGAGAGGGAGAGCTTCAAACCCTAGCAAGCAAACACATACACACAAGAGAGAGAAAGACACAAGAGAGAGAAAGACACAAGAGAGAGATGGATAGCTGAATTTTCTTCTATCTTCTTCTTCTCTACTCAACCAACATAACATAAAGATAAGAGTACACACTATATGGGTTAGTACTCAACTACTACAACATACAAAGGTCAGTCCATAATGTGAACCCGACTAAATGAGCTAGCGCTATAACTATGCCAGTGTCTAGTAATCCAAAATGGCTAACACACAGCCTGCCATCCCATTGGCCGCATATCACCCATAATCACACCAACCATGCCAGTGGTGTAGATGCGGGCGCTATTACCCAGGCGGGTCATCAATGTTCACTGTAGCACTAGTTGAGCTCGATATCTCAACAAATTTGTGGTTATGTTTTTAAATGATATCTTGATGTATATATAGCCATACTTTGGAGGAGCACATCAAACATCTCCAGATCCTCTTGAGGATTTTGAGAAATGAGAAGTTGTATGCCAGTATATGAAGTGTAAGTAAAAAGAGAGCTCATATATCTAGGACATCATATTTCTTGACATAGGATGAACATAGATCTTGAGCAGATACATAAGGTTTTGGATTGGCCAGTTCCTCGAACTGTAAGGAAACTTCGAGTGTTTTTGGGATTCATCGTCTTTCTTAAGAAGTCGGTGAGGAATTATTTGTAGTTAACCATATCTTTCATGAACTCCTTAGGGGTAGAAGACAGGGATTCAATTCATAATATAAAGTGCAATTTTGCTACTGCTTTAGCCCAAAAATAGTGAGGCATTCCTTTTTCATTGATCAATGCATGGGAAACTTCTATAATATGCTATTCTTCCTTTTGGCAACGCCATTCTGTGGCGAGGTGTACTTGTATGTAAATTGTCTCTTTATCCCATGCTATCTTTGATAAAATCACCAAATTCATTAGAGGAGTATTCTTTCCCACCATTTGATTTTAGGCATTTTATATGTATGTCTTTGTCTTTCTTAACCATAGCCTTGAAGCCCTGAAAGTGCGTAAACAATTCAATTTTCTCTTTCATGAAGTACACGGACACCTTCCTAGTGTGATCATCAATTAAAGATACATAATAGTGGCATAGCATTGAAGCCCTAAAAGTGCGTAAACGATTCACTTTTCTCTTTCATGAAGTACATGGACACATTTCATGTACACGGACACCTTCCTAGTGTTATCATCAAGTAAAGATACATAATAGTGGCATTATTTGATTGATGCCATCTTTGTTGGTCCCCAATCATCAAAATGCATCACATCCAAAGGTCTTTGAATTACATTCTTATCATGAGGAAAGCATGTTTAGACTGTTTTTCTAATTTACATTTTTATACTTTGTGCATTCCATCTAGTTTGAATGTTGGCAAATGTTTAACAATACTTTGGGCTTGTATATTTTTTAGCTTGCTAAATATTGACATGACCAATATGTTTATGCCAAATATCATTGTTTGCAATCACACCTGAACCATGTGCAAACATTGCAGCCTTCACTTTAAGCATCTAATGTAAACATTCCTGTTTGCAACCATGCGGCACTGGTCATTAAAATCTTCTAGCATGCTTACATCTAATGTAAACATTCTATTAATTTTGTTACCCTTTGCAACTGTGGCACTAGTTATTAAACTCTTCTACATAACATTCATGAGGGTTAAAACTCACTTGTAGACCATGCTCAACTATATTTATCCAAAAGAAACTAGGTTCTTTGTAATGAATGTTTGGAACATGAAGTACATCAGCCAGGTACTTCATAGTGTAATCTTGCTAGCACCTCTCTACCTGTGTCTATGTAAAAGGCATGCTCCTGTGTATTTCCAGAAGATGATTTACTCCCGACATTCATCTCCTTAGTAATCAGAAGGGATACAAGGTCCTTAAAGTTTGGGAAGTATTCCCAAGTTTGGATAGATATTTAAAACTAATCATACTTTTTGCCAAGCCCATATTTAATGTGACCGACACCAAGTCACGTCATCCAACTAGATCTCCAATAGAGGCAAGGGCATCTGCAAGTCGTTTCACTTTCAATGAGTAATCAGTGAGTGATACTTAGCTTATTTCTTTGCACATTATGTAGCTCTTTCTTTAACTGCATCTTTCTTGCCTTGGTACTTGTGCTATACAACTTAACCAAGGTATTCCATGTGTCTTTAAGTTGTTGCATCCTATATATGATAGATCATAACAAAGACATGCTAACACACACAACTAGTACATCACTTTATGGCTCTCTCATGCCTTGCATTAAAGGCTTGTGCCTTGTTAAGGAGAAGTGGCATTTTCTTTTGGAAGCTTTGGCTCCTTTTAGTCACTTGAAACAAACTCCCAATATCCTTTTCCCAAATGGAAGTTTCTCATCCTGAACTTCCATGCTTGGACGTTGTTCTTGTCCAGCTTCTCTCTCACAATTTGGAATAGATTTCCAAACATGATTACCTACATCAACTTACCAAATAGTACTTTGCAGAAACTTCTACATTGACACAACGAACCTGCAATCTTCAGCACAATCACCTCTTACAGTGCTGCAACTTGTTATATTGCCATTGTATGTGAACCAATCACATAAGCATACATATGCCAATCACATAAGCATACATATGCCAATAACTTGCAAATCTCAGATTCTTTGCATAGAATGTCCTACAACTAAACTTTTATCACAACTATGCATTGAACCAAAAATTGGGAATACAAGTCAAAATTGATACTTCCACAGAGTGCTTATGAAAACTTGCATAGCCAAAAAACAGGGACCAAAATGGCTATGGATCCAAAATTCAAGAATAGTTAGGGCCTTTGGATCTATCCCACACAATATAATGCCCCTCTCCTTCATTGAAAGGGCATGTCAAGATGTCAAAGGGCACCTTACTATTGTGCTTGCTTGCTTCTCTTGATTAGTACTTGTAGTAGAGACTTACTTCCAAATCAAAGGAAAAGAGATGGAGTTACCCTTACCAGTGTACCACTTCCTTTGTGTGCCTCTAGCTTGCCTAAGCCATTGAATTAAAAATGGAACATGGTCTCTACAAACACTTCCACCAACAAGAAGGCAAATAATTTGATGCACATGGGTATTCAAAGAAGAAAGATTCTATTTATAGAATCTCTCTTCCACCAAAAGAAGGAAAATAATTTGATGTAAATGTGTATTCAAATAAGAGAGATTCTATAAATAGAATCTTAAAATAAAAAGCACCACTAGCAAAGGGTTATAGCCAGATTCAAGGAATTGAATACATAGAAACCTTTGCCCTAGTAGAATACATCATAACAACCAGCATCCATCACATGACAATCAGAGTGCTGCTAGCACATGCAAATGCTTTAGGTTACTTCATTCATCAGATGGATCTTGAGACATCATTCCTCCATGGACACACTAAAGATGAAATCTACATATCTGATGCACCACAAAAATCCATCTATGGTTAAAGAAGACCTTCGACTCTAAGAATTATTTATGTAACAAACCTCATGTGGTGCATCAGATCCAAATGTCTACATCAAACCTTCACAAACTCATAATCATAGTGTATGTAGATGATTAAATTCTAATGAGTTCAAGAATCACAATTCTCTCTACACATTCAAGTTGGCTCTACAAAGCACATTTTCCATGAACGATCTAGGAGAAAAGTTCACTACCTAGATCTCACACACTCAGCATAAGCCAAAAACATGACATCCTAAACATGTTATAAAAATATAACATGACCAATTGTAATACAGTCTCCATGCCCCTAGATGTAGGATCCCATATCTCTACCAACACTAAACAAGATGACCCACATCAAGACAACACACACCATACAAATCTTTGATTGTAATATAGTCTCCATGCCCCTAAATGTAGGATCCAATGTCTCTACTAACGACCCCTAGATGTAGGACCCCATCTCTCTGTTGACACTAAACAAGATGACCACATCAAGACACAACACACACCATACAGATCTATGATTGGTAGCCTTATGTATGTGAGAGTTTGCACACAGCCAGATATCACAATAGCCATCCGATAAACTTGGCAGTTTCCTATAAAATTCAACCAAAATGCACTATACAGTAGCCAAGAGGGTACTACAGTACCTTAAGGGCATAATCAACATAGGTCTCAAATACATAGGTTCCACCACAAATTTGTGTTATTTTGTAGTAGATGCTGACTGGAATGACAACACCAACAAAGGACATTTAACATTAGGGATTACGGTTGAGATATCAAGCTGTAGATATGGATAACACGCTAGCATGAAAGCTCTACACCCACTTATGCCACTGGCATAGTTGGTGAGATCATGGGTGATATGCTGCCAAGCTTGTGAGACAACCACTGTTTCACTAGGGTTATGGCCTAGTTATAGCACCGGCTCATGCTGACTCATGTAGTCGGGTTCACACTTTAAACCGATCTTGTATGCTTTAATAGAGTAGAGTAATTTGGCATATATTGTATGAACTCTTATGTTTATGTTATGGTTGTAAAGAAGAAGAGAAGAGAGCTGACAAAAATTGAGCCATATATCTCTGTTGTGTGTGTGTGTGTGTGTGTGTGTGTTTGCTTGAAGGGTCTCACCCTCTCCCCCGGATTCTTCTGATGGTATCAAAGTGCGGATTCATGAAGAGAGCTCATGCCATGACTTCTCATGTACTAGCCATGGGATCGGTGAGAAGGCAGCTGGTTTCTTTGTACCTTTCCCCAACAGTTAGGGGCATCAGGGTTGATTCTATGATCGGTGCTGCTTCATTGTCTTCTGCTGGCGAGGCCATGCCCTTTGTTATGAACACTTGGTTGGTGACTAGGTTCCATAGCGTGTATCCAGTCGACATTTCTGGTTACCCACCATGATATATTCCATAGCAATTAGATTCAGCTTGTGTCTTTCCTTTTGCTGCTCGCCCTTTTTCTGGTGTGCCACTAGTGATCATGCACCTAACCATTCCCATGATCCTCTTGTTTCTTCTTTTAGCTACTTTATTCAATTGAGGAGTGTATGGTGGTGTAAACTCATGTCATATCCCATGATCATCACAATACCACTTGAAGTGATTAGATTTGAACTCTCCTCCTCCATTCGTATTCTTATGATCTCATTCCCCCCTCCTCTGTTCTCCTTATGATCCTCATTCCCTTCTCTGGCTCCTTTAGATTTTTGAAATTCTTCGAAAAAAGTATCATCCTTGTGTTCTATGGGAATGAAAAATGCCTTTCTTGGGTAGTCATCAGTTACGATAAACAAATAGTTTGCCCCTCCCAATGATGGCTTTGCCATCAATCCACACAAATCCATGTGTAGTAGTTCTAACTTTCACTTTGTAAGGATGCCCCTTCTAATCGGGAATGCATCTCTGTGTCACCATTTGCCCACCCAAATAGTGACACTGGAATGACCTCTATGCTTTGAGAGTTTGACCCTTGGGTTCTGGATTGGTACCTATGGTGGCTAGGGCTTGTGCCCTGAGCCTAGAGACTGGACACAACTTTTTAGTGTTCCTGAAGACACATTAGCCATGCCCGGAATAGTTGTTGGATACAAGCTACATGAATGGGAGATTGTCCATTACAAGATGTGCATTGCATCACAGGCTTGTGTGCCTGACAAATTCTTTCATGTGAACTATTTGGTTTTCTTGCTTGGTTGCCCAAAACGTGGCACATATTTGTTGCATGGCTAACTAACCCATCTAGGGCTCTCTCTCTCTCTCTCTCTCTCTCTCTCTCTCTCTCTCTCTCTCTCTCTCTCTCTCTGTCTCTCTCTCTCTCTCTCAATAGTTGTGCCAACTCTCCCCCTTTAGCCGTACATTGCATACTCTAGTTGCACACTCTAGTTGCATAGTACGGTTGCGAGCAGTAGGTTGTACATCTTGGTCTCTATCATTCGACAACACGATAAAATACAATAGTCTACTCAATAGGATCACCCCACTTATATAGCCAATATAGACTTATAAATAGCTAAAATTGATGGGATAACACTAATTAACACCTTAGCTCATGTAATTAGTGTATTGCACTAATCTCTAGGGTCCCCGAACCCAAGATTAGGTTGGCTAACCCTGTAGTTAGCATGAGATGTAACATACTTCCCCTCCTCAGACATTTCAACTCTCATAAATGAATATGGGAAAGTCTAGCCACATTGGATAATCAACTCTAAAGTTAGGTTCATTTATGTCTAGTCTTTCCAATCTTTCTAGATAGACACATGTATAGAACCAACTTAACACAAGCCATTGTTCCTACAAGACTATCTCGGTGGCCCAAGAAAATGACTACCATGGAAGAACTCAAAAGCACATTGTCTCTTCAATTCTAGGATACTGAACTGCTCCTCATTTTTGGCCCTAGTGCAATTGTGGAAGCAAGTATTCACACAAAGTAAGTGCCCACTGGGGCTATAGAGGATATAGCTTTCAACTTCTCAATTGAGACCATGAACCTGTTACCCTACTCGTGATTTTGTTATGTCTGCCCACTAAGTTTGCATGTTTTGGTTTCTTTCTTTTGTTGTGTCCATAGTTTTCTTTGTGCATCCTTGTGCAAAGTGGCCTTGTCCTTTACAATAAAGCAAATTACTTCCTATGGTTCTTGGCTAGTGTGCTTCCTTGCCTTACCCATTTTCTTAATTGATTTTGTTTTTAAGATCTTGCAATAAATGCCTTTCATCTTGATTTTGTTTATGTAGATTCTATCGTTATTTGTCTTCTTGTAGCTTGTTGGCCACAAGATATAATCGAATCCATGGTGGACTGTTGAGTAGAGTGAAGGCAAGTTCTGACCTAGGTTTGAGGTTCTCCCGTTGCCCCTATGGCACCCACTTGTGTGCATGCATGTACTACCCCCAAAGGGTTATGTGTATGTATGTATGTGTGTATCCACCCTATATGTATGTGCGTAGCCTTATTCATGTATATGTGTGTGTAAACACCTGCTTAATTGTGAACACCCCTTATAATTGATAAGATAAGTGTATGCCATGTTTCATGTGCTTATATGTGAGAGGCAAAAGAGAAGATTCTAAATCTACAAAAGGCATGTACTTGGTGTAAACTTTACAACATCTAATCAAGTCATAGTCGGTATATTTCTTACCCTTTTCACATGATCTTTCACTTTGTCTCCTCCCTTCATCTCTTTAAGTTTAGCGATTCCCTTTTAAGTCATAAATCATTTGCAAGGTTCCTTGATTCATATATCCTCCTTCACCATTTGGGCATGTCAGACCGCCTTTGTTGGATTATCTTCTAGGCTCAGGCAAATCAACATGTAACTGAGATGTTATTCTCTTCTTTGGTAGTTGAGTACCTCTTGAGACCGCTACTAGGCATGTCAAACCTCCTCTGTTGGATTGTCTCCCACGTTCAAACCTCCTCTTTTGAATTGTCTCTGTCTCCCAGGTTCAAGCAAATCAACATGTAACCAAGATGCTCTCTTTTTGGGTAGTTTGAGTACCTCTGCTCTTCTAGATCTCCCAGATAATGATCATGTACACTTTTTCCCTTGCTATATCCCATATCATCTTCATCCTCTATTGTCATAGTGGTGGATACTTTTACCCATGGAATTTGTTGATTGTTTTACTATCTAGTGGGTTTACAAGCAGGTTTGTCATTGTTGTTGGAAGGTTTTCAACGTTTTCTAAATCTTTCTTTGTTTCAATTATATAAACACAACCCTACTAACAACAACTGGCCCATTAGCTCAGTTTGTTAGAGCATTGTGCTCCTCGTGTTAATGATGCGAAGGTCGTAGGTTCGATACCTGCATGGGCCAATTATGTGTTATATTTTTTACTATCAATATTTTTTGACACTACATTATGCACATTTGAGAAGCCTTCTTAGTCCTACCTTATGTATGACATTGTATGGAATGGGAAAATTATTTAGTCAATGATGATCAAGCAATCCAAGGGTGGATATATATATATATATATATATATATATAAGTATAGTAATTGTTTTATGTATATGTGTCTGTACACACATGTAAATGTAAAGGTATATGTATATGTATATACATTTACATATGTGCGCGCGCACACACACACATGGATTTTACTTGAGTTTCCACTCGACCATGATCCATGTTCTTCTCTTTTAGTAATTCAATCTTTTTGTAAGTTGTGTCTATTCTCACGTCTAGAAACCCCCACCTAGGGCCAAGGAGGGAACTACTCATGAGAGTGGTGGTCCCTATAGGCAAGTGGGTGACCTACAAAACAGGCAAAGGTCCCGCACATATGTTGAACATTTTTTTTTTGGAACATAGTTGAAGATCAAAATTTCAAATTTCAAAAAATTTTGCCTCCCTCCAGAAAAGGGGTCTCCTCGAGCGAGGACTCAGTTTCTGGAACCCTTCTTCCATCTTTTGTTAACCCCATTTTGGGCTTAACAAAGGCACTCCCTACTACTACATATGGGAGTAGTGCTCACAATAAGTGTGAGTAGTGCTCAGAATAAATATAAACGACACTATAAACATTGTATATATTATGAGAAAAGTTGGGAAATGACCAAGCTTAATAGATTAGAAAATCAATGTGAGGGCCCAGTTTTTTGAGCACAATAATTTAAAAACATCCTCATGCTCATATTCTGACAAGGTCAACTACCAATACTCTTTGGTACTAAAACTTCATGCATAACCAAGGATATTCTATGTCGAGCACTAGAGGACTAGTTTTAAAATCAACATTAAACTGCTTCCTTTGACATGTAGATGCAATGTTTCCATGGATCCATCGAATCATGGCAGGTTGCTTAATAAAGATGTGGCTAGTTCTTGTGCTTTATGGCTAATAGTTTTTGAGACTGTGGATGGTTGGAGGCCTTCCACTTTATTATTTTGGACCATGATCACACACTGGGATGTAAAACAATGGCAAATCAAATATAATCACATTTTGGGAATTCCACACCTCCCAAACCACGTTGAAAGCAGTTTTTTTATCTTCACTTCAACAACTAATAGAAAAAGTAACCAAAGGAAGATGCTCAGTGCCCACCATCAATTCTCA
>NC_141067.1:26341953-26494453 GCF_041138505.1 Cibotium barometz
ACATTGAGGGATAGCAAGTTGGTAGCTTCTTTACCTAGCAAAACTTGTGCAAGTTCTCATTATGTAGATTATTCTCATGTGGATCATGTTCTCATTTATACTTTATGTAATGAGGAGGAACCTGTTTCCTTTGAGGAAGCACATGATGATGATCATTGGATGCATGCTATGCTGGATGAGTATAGCTCTATTTTCAAGAATGACACCTGGTCTTTGACAGATCTACCTCATGGTGGCAAGAAGGCCATTGGTAATAAGTGGGTTTACAAGTTAAAACACAAAGCAGATGGTAGCATTGATCGCTACAAGGCCATCTTGTTGCAAAGGAGTATGTCGAGCAAAAGGACATTGATTATGATGAGACCTTTGCACCCACATCTCGTATGACTAGCATTAGGTGTCTCATTGCTTTGGTAGCACATGGGTGGAATGTACATCAATTGTACATGAAGACTGCATTCTTGAATGACGATTTACATGAGAAGGTTTATGTATCGTAGCCTCCTGGTTTTGCTGTGAAAGGACAAAAGTCTAAAGTATGTAGGTTGAAAAAGGCTTTTGATGGCCTTAAGCAGGATCCTAGATCATGGTATGAGAAGATTCATGCATACTTGGTTGCAAATGATTTTTGCAATAGTCCAATAAAGAGTACCCTTTATGTGAAGAGGAGTAAGGACACATTTTTGGTCATCGTTCTATATGTTGATGACATGCTGCTCACGAGACCCGGATCGGATTCAGCCTTTAAGGCTGATTTGCAGTCATCGTTTGAGATGTCAGATTTGAGACCCTTGCATTACTATTTGGGGATTCAATTTATGCAGCACAATGATGGCATTGTTATGCTACAGTCTAAATATATACAGAAGCTATTGAAGAGTTTAAATCTTGAAGACTGTAAACCTATGGATACACTTACGGAGACAGGTACTCGAGTTAGTCTTAAAGATGCAAAAGACTCTTTTGATGCTAGTTTGTATGAGTAGGTTGTTGGATCCCTTCCTTATGTGTGCAGCAACACGAGGCCAGATATATAGTATGTGGTCTCACAGTTGAGTAGATTTATGCTTAGCCCAGGTACGAAGAATTGGCAGGCTGTTAAGTGGGTTTTTCGCTATTTACAGGACACTCAATATTTTGGATTATTTTATTCAGAGGGGGGTGAGACACAACTGCATGCTTTCAGTGATTCAGATTGGGTTGAATATTATGACACACGAGTTTTCACTAGTGGGTTTTGCTTTCGCCTTGGTGATTCATGTATATCATGGCTCAGCAAGAAGTAGCCTACAGTGGCCACTTCTAGCTGTGAAGCTGAGTACAGGGTAGCTTTTACAGCTACAGTTGAGTGTGTGGGTCAAACGTCTTATGGTTGATTTGGGTGTTGGACAATTGTCTAGCACTACGATTTTCACTAATAGCCAGAGCACATTAGTAATTGCGAGGAACCTAGTATTTCATGCTCACACTAAGCACATTGAGGTGCATTACCACTATGTCAAGGAAAGATTCTCTGCAACAATAGAGATTAGCTTGGTCTATGTGCTGACACATGACAACATGGAAGAAGGCTCTTCCTTAAAAAGTTTGAAGCTTTTCGTAAAGATTTGGGCTTGTGAAAAGTTTGAAGCTTTTCGAAAGATTTGGGCTTACTTCCTTTTTAGGTTTGACCGGCCATACTCTGTACATGTTCACATCATCACTCTAGGGGGGATTTGTAGCACTATATGGTAGTGATGTGTGTGAACACACTTAGGACCGTCGGGATACTTTTTCCCTCACTAGGAGGTTTTGTACACCCTCTTATCTACTCATTTTGGGGTGTGTACTTAACTTTTGTATCTAGCACACATTTGTTCATTCTATTCTAGTGAGTTTGTGTGCTCTCAAGCTTCTCTATCTTGTGTGTGTGCATTGTTGAAACCCTAACCCTAATTCTAACAATCATCTCCTTAGGTTTCCATTGACACAATACTACTTACAAAGCCTTCAAAAAGTGTGGCTTTGATGGTGCTAGGATGGGTCCTCAATAGATAATTCCAATGGCATCTTCAATGATGACCTTTTTCCAAAGACCCCTAGGTATTTACACTTCATATTATAGGTCCAAGGATTGATAGACGGTATTGATAGACGGTTTGTGTGGGCATAGCACTCTCACTTGTGTCCTTGGAGATTGTGGGTAACACCATTTGAGCTTTCTACCTTCATTGCTCTTCGTGAAAGTACAAGTCTAATGTTGATAAATCTTCCACTTTCTCCACTTCTTTGGTTCTCTAAACCTCCTTCTCAATCCTCTTTTTTACCCATGTAATGAATTCCAATGTGTTGATAAAGCCTCCACTTCCTTCATTATCTATACTTCCTTCCCAATGCTCTTGTTTACCCATGTAATGAAATATTTTTGAGAACATTGTTATTATTCAAAGTTTTTGAAATATCTACTCTATACATTGTAATCATTTTTCTATAGTTTTAGCGTTGCATCTTTGATGCCTTGTCTTCACACCATCTAGTCAAGTATCTAGATACATTGTAACCATTTTTCTATAGTTTTAGCAATTACAGCTTTAATGCCTTTGCTTCACACCATCTAGTCAAGTATTAAGTCAAACAACACCACAATACATATTTTACCATCCTTTGAGAAAAGTCCCTCTATGATACAATGCAAGTGATGCAACCAAATCAAAAGTTTAGTTGATCTTGAAACAATGTGAGTTATTGGACCCTAAAAATTTGATTGTTGGGATTTTGAATGTTTGACACGATTTATGTGTTGACTTAACCTTTCTTACACCTTCCATCTCTCTCCTCTAGCACACTCTTTCCTCTCTCTCCAATCGTCTCACATCACTCTCTTCTCTTCCTCTCCTCTCTCTCTCTCCAACCATCTCACATCTCTACGTTGCTTCTCTCTCACCCTCATATCTCTTTACTACCATCTCACATCTCTATGTTGCTTCTCTCTCACCCTCATATCTCTCTCCAACCGTCTCACATCACTCTCTTCTCTTCCTCTCCTCTCTCTCTCACCCTCATATCTCTCTCCAACCGTCTCACATCACTCTCTTCTCTTCCTCTCCTCTCTCTCCAACCATCTCACATCTCTACGTTGCTTCTCTCTCACCCTCATATCTCTTTACTACCATCTCACATCACTCTCTTCTCTTCCTCTCCTCTCTCTCTCTCTCCTCTCTCTCTCTCTCCAATCGTCTCACATCTCTCTGTTGCTTCTCTCTCTCCCCCTTGTCTCTCCTCTCTCTTGTTTGGAAGTCCCTTGTGTGTGTGTGTGTCTCCCTCTCTTGTATCTCTTCTATTTTTTCTCATTCTACCTTACCTCTCTGTTTATCTCCTACCATATCTTGTTTAGTGCTTGTCTCTTGTCTCCTTCTCTTTCCCCCTTCTCCTTCTCTCTTCCCCTTCTCCTGCCTCCTCCTTGTCTTTGTCACCCTTAACCCTCTTTCCTTGTCTATTTCATTAGTAGTATATCACTCTCTCTCCCTTTCTAACTCATTTTTTTAATTTCTTCTTATCAATCTGTTGTCTTTTGATTGAAGCCCATACATTATAAGGGAGATAACATCCTCTCTCTCTTTATGTGTCTTTCTCTTATTCATGTTGTCACCTCTTGCATCGCCCTTGCTTTTTATGTTTTCTCTCTATTATCCTTCTATTCATGTGAGGGCACAAACTTATCATTCATTTCTTAACACAATACATTTAACTTCATTTTACGTTTACAGATACTTCGAGTCTACTAACTTAACACTATCTTATTCATCCACATAATACAAAAAATGTCAATTCTTAATTACTTTATATGACTTGTTGAAGCACAAACATTCTTGAAACTGTTAATCATATCAAAACACCATGTATTGCTCTCGCCGTCTCTCTTTATTTATTCATATGTAAAATAAGATCATGATATAACTATAAACAATTGTTAAACCCAATCATTTGAATATTCGTAAACAAATATGTTCATTGCATTATAATGGCATCTTCATGAAGACACCCTCCACAACGTCCTCTCTGGGATCAATACATACAATGTTCATGCCCAATTTGCACACTACCATAGCATAATCTCCACATTCTGCATAAAGTTGTATAATATCACTTACTCTTGTTAAACCCAATCATTTGAATATTCGTAAACAAATATGTTCATTGCATTATAATGGCATCTTCATGAAGACACCCTCCACAACGTCCTCTCTGGGATCAATACATACAATGTTCATGCCCAATTTGCACACTACCATAGCATAATCTCCACATTCTGCATAAAGTTGTATAATATCACTTACTCTTCTTTTGCATGTTGCTTAACAGGCTATCCCAAAACTTGTATCCACGTGCAAAGAAAACTATTCTCTAAATGCAACAACCACAATTTGCAGTACTTATATGTTTATACCATGCCTCGCCATGCTACCCCATGTGGGCATCTTCCCCAGTGCATCGTGATGCAAGGATCAATGACATAATCAGGCGAGAAAGATTGTGCATAGTTTATTTCAACTATGCTCATGAAGGTAGCAGAGCGCGACGAGGGTATATGTCTGCATAAGAGTATGAGATGATTATTGTAATAGAAAGTGATGTTCAATGAAAACCTTTATGAGAATCATAAGCACCTCTATGGTTAATGTTGCTCACTTGTTATCTTAATGCCTTTTCAATCTTTGTTGTACACCGCACATTCAGTAGGGTCTAATACAAAGCTATATTACTTGGCCTTCCCTATCATTGTTGTCACTTGTTGATTCATAGTACCAATAACAATAAGGGAGCCATTCTTTCCTAGGATGGTCTCACAAATCTTAAGCAATAAAGGCTTGTCTTCATCTTCGTGGCTAGATGTAGAACATGAGAATTTGTAGCCAACATAAACATAATAACACATGTGGTCTTAATGTTGAAAACCAAGCCACTCGATCACTCACATGTACAGAGATTCATGGTGGGATAATGTCATCGGGTTAGCCATAAATGGAACCTTTTGTAGGCAACCTCATGATAATAGAATCACATCATGTGCTTTTATTGACACCTTTAATATTAAAGGTCTAGTTTGCCTCTTCCATGCTTTGCATGTTACGGTAATTAATTTACTGGGTGATCCAATAAGTAAAAAGAATATCTTGGGTGACCCAAGTGTGATTAATTTGGTTGTGAGTGAATCCAACCAAGTGTGACATATGTGACGCATGTAAGAAATGAAGAAATGTGTGGGTTTGATTGTGAGTGAGTCCGATCAACTCTAAGGCACGTATGACGCGTATAAAGGTTCTGTGAATTTGATGGTGAGTGAGTCTGATCAACTCTTTTGAATTAATGAGGGTAACCCTAGTTGGTTGTGAGTGAGGGTAACCAGCTCTGACACGTGTGAGACGTGTGGTATACTTTTGAATATGTGATGCGTATGAAAACATTGTGAGTGAATCTAATGCCATTGATCCAAAAATCGAAGAGGTAAAGAAGAGAAGACAAGAATTCATCCAAAAACCCAAGAGCTAAAGAAGAGAAGGTATGGAAAACCTTTGGTGTGAGTGAATTTTGTGGACCATTACATCAAAATTTGGATCAAGGGCTAGGGCTAAGAAGAAAGCTACCCTTTTGAAGAAAACTACCTTCTTTCCCCAAAACCACCCTTCTTCTCTAAAAACCACCTTTCTCAATTCAATTCCTCTCCATAATCTATCCTTAGGGATGAAATGAGATTTGTGAGGAGATTAAGGGCCTATTCTGAGTATTGCTAAGAGGATTTCTATATTGGAGGGATGATAAAATTTATCCTTCTCTTCTCGAAAATAACAGTGCGTTACTTCTTTTCTTTCTCCCTCCACGATTCGATTTGGCGGACTGCTCAATTCGCTCTCTTCTGCTGCGCGTTAGCTCGGAAGGCGGGCTTTAATAAGCTTTTTTTTTAATAAATAAGTTTTGTGTAATATAAGCTCTTATATATATATATATATATATATATGCTGCCTTGTGGATGGGCAGCATATAGGCAATGGACTCTTTCTTTCAGACGCTCTTTTCACAAAGCTTAAAGCTTTGATAATTATTATATATACATATATCTATCTATACAAGTTTAAGGGGGACTGGGCCTCCCTCCACGTGGGCAAACGAGGGGGGCCTATTTCAAAATGGCCAATTCTCCTACAAGCGTGAAGTTCACGCTTCACGCGAGGTGACGTGACGTGACTGTTCCAGGCGTTCTGCGCGTTCTGCTGTTGCAGTTCTTTCATCACCTCCGGCTCTTCCAATTGTCTCATCACGTTCAGGTCGCGTACGTTCAGGTCGCGTCGAGCTCTCACAGGTATCTTCGTACTGCCAGTTTCTCACCTGCATTTCACCTCCTAGGCGGTGTCCGTCGTCCTGGTGTCAAGGGTGCCAGACTGCGTGCGATAGGGAGGGCGCAACAGAGGCCCTGGGCGCGGACAGGTAGCCATGCAGCCCGAACAGAGCTGTGTGGGCAGCAAGAGACTGTGTAGGCTTGGGTGTTGCGCACCTACTAGGACACCGAGGCCCTGGGCGCGGACAGGTAGCCATGCAGCCCGAACAGAGCTGTGTGGGCGGCAAGAGACTGTGTAGGCTTGGGTGTTGCGCACCTACTAGGACACCGAGGCCCTGGGCGCGGACAGGTAGCCATGCAGCCCGAACAGAGCTGTGTGGGCGGCAAGGAGACTGTGTAGGCTTTTCACTGCAGGTGAGTGTGGGCATAGGCCGGCTGAGCAGGTATCGCGGACCAGAGACCGACGACGTGCGCACGATAGGGAGGGCGCAACAGAGGGAGTAGCTGTACGCCAGTGAGACGGGGCCTGTGTGGGCGGCAAGGAGACTGCGTAGGCTTTTCACTGCAGGTGAGCGTAGGCATAGGCCGGCTGAGCAGGTATCGCGGAACAGAGATAGGGAGGGCGCAACAGAGATAGGGAGGCCGGCTGACGATGTGCGCACGATAGGGAGGGCTGTACAGAGGGAGTAGCTGTACAGAGGGAGGGCTGCACGATAGGTCGGCTGAGCAGGTATCGTGGAACAGAGATAGGGAGGCCGGCTGACGATGTGCGCACGATAGGGAGGGCTGTACTGGACGTCGCGGCCGTTTGCATGAAGATCTGCAGACGATTGGACTGTTGTGGCCGGTGGTGAGGTCCCAGAGCCCGTCAGCTGAGCCAGAGAACTTCAGTTTTCTGTCGTAGCCCCAGCGCTCCATTCCCTGAATGGCTATTGCTTTTCCCTTTGTCTTTGTAGCTTTTCACTGCTGGAGACTTTTTCTTGCTTGAATTCGAGCCACCATTTATGCTACCCTTAATGAAGATATGCCGTTTGCATGAAGATCTACCGTTGGATAGGAGATCCGACGGTGCTAGATTGTTGCGTATTTTCCACGTTTCAAAACAAATCATTTTTTATTTAAAAAATCTAAAATCATATACACGTGTGTGTGTGTGTGTGTGTGTGTGTGTGTGTGTGTGTAAGATTTAAATAAAAAAGATTTCGATTGTCTGGAGAGCCCCCCGCGATGGATACCACGCGAATAGGACTATAGCCGTGCAGCTCCGGGGAGAGGCCCCCCTCCGCGATGGATACCCACCACACCCACGAGCTCTGGGCATGACCTTTTTGGCTCTCTTCAGAGGACGTATCAATTAAAGGGAGAGCGCCCCACCCACCACACCCACGTGCTGATTGCAAAGCTGGCTTTAGAGCCATGCAGCTGGGAGAGCCTCTGGACCTTTTTGGCTCTCTTCAGAAGATGTATCAATTAAAGGGAGAGCGCCCCACCCACCACACCCACGTGCTGATTGCAAAACCTAATCTCACCAACATCCTAGCCTATTGAAACCCTAGGTTGTCCAAGCCCTAATCTGTTGATCCTTGGAGGTCGATGAGAAGAGCTGCGGACAGCGATGATAATGTAGAGAAAAAGACGACAAGGAGGGCCAATAAAACTAAAACTAGGAATTGAAGGGCATTTTGGTTCCCCAAAGAAAAACATAGAATAGCGTGTGTGTAAGATTTAAATAAAAAAGATTTCGATTGTCTGGAGAGCCCCCCGCGATGGATACCACGCGAATAGGACTATAGCCGTGCAGCTCCGGGAGAGGCCCCCCTCCGCGATGGATACCCACCACACCCACGAGCTCTGGGCATGACCTTTTTGGCTCTCTTCAGAGGACGTATCAATTAAAGGGAGAGCGCCCCACCCACCACACCCACGTGCTGATTGCAAAGCTGGCTTTAGAGCCATGCAGCTGGGAGAGCCTCTGGACCTTTTTGGCTCTCTTCAGAAGACGTATCAATTAAAGGGAGAGCGCCCCACCCACCACACCCACGTGCTGATTGCAAAACCTAATCTCACCAACATCCTAGCCTATTGAAACCCTAGGTTGTCCAAGCCCTAATCTGTTGATCCTTGGAGGTCGATGAGAAGAGCTGCGGATAGCGATGATAATGTAGAGAAAAAGACGACAAGGAGGGCCAATAAAACTAAAACTAGGAATTGAAGGGCATTTTGGTTCCCCAAAGAAAAACATAGAATAGCGTGTGTGTAAGATTTAAATAAAAAAGATTTCGATTGTCTGGAGAGCCCCCCGCGATGGATACCACGCGAATAGGACTATAGCCGTGCAGCTCCGGGAGAGGCCCCCCTCCGCGATGGATACCCACCACACCCACGAGCTCTGGGCATGACCTTTTTGGCTCTCTTCAGAGGACGTATCAATTAAAGGGAGAGCGCCCCACCCACCACACCCACGTGCTGATTGCAAAGCTGGCTTTAGAGCCATGCAGCTGGGAGAGCCTCTGGACCTTTTTGGCTCTCTTCAGAAGACGTATCAATTAAAGGGAGAGCGCCCCACCCACCACACCCACGTGCTGATTGCAAAACCTAATCTCACCAAAATCCTAGCCTATTGAAACCCTAGGTTGTCCAAGCCCTAATCTGTTGATCCTTGGAGGTCGATGAGAAGAGCTGCGGACAGCGATGATAATGTGGAGAAAAAGACGACAAGGAGGGCCAATAAAACTAAAACTAGGAATTGAAGGGCATTTTGGTTCCCCAAAGAAAAACATAGAATAGCATTGAAAATGTCATGACACCTTTGATCGGTTGAACACCGGTTGAAAAGATATTATTTTATTTTATATAGTTAATAACAAGGCCCTAACATTGGCACCTTTGACCGCTGGGTCATCATCTATCTATACAGGATTAAGGAGAACCCCACCTCAGACTTATTTTCATCCATCTTTTTAAATTAGTTCCCTAAGAGTTCTAAAAGTGTATTTTGTAAAATGATTTTGGACTTTTTAAATAAAAAATGATTTGTTTTGTTATATATATATATATATATAGAGAGAGAGAGAGAGAGAGAAAGTGTAGAATAATTCGGGTTTTTTAATTAAAAAATGATTGAGAAAAAGTGGTTACATTTTGGCTAGCCTTCAAATTTTTAAAAATTTTGGTTATTCTATGTATGCCAGGCACCTCAGTCTGCTAGCTTTGAGCTCCACGTGGTCGTGCCTTCGCCTCCTCGAGCTCCTCGATCGCCTTTGCCTCCTCCAAGTGCAAACCAGAACTGGTACTGCGCTGTTACCTTGAACTCGATGCAATTGTATACATGAGTGTTGTAATGAATTGTTTTATAATTAATGATTCAACCTAATATAAACATCAATTCAAAACCTTCCTAAAAAGTCGAAGATTGATGACTTCTGATTAATGTTTGAAAAAGATTTGGATTGTTTTGTTTTAAATAAAAGATTTATTTATATAGAATATCTATACAAGTTTAAGGGGGGCTGGGCCTCCCTCCACGTGGGCAAACGAGGGGGGCCTATTTCAAAATACTCCCTCCTCCTTGCAAGAGTGACGTTCACGCTTGCATTTGAAAATACCTTGAACTCGATGCAATTGTATACATGAGTGTTGTAATGAATTGTTTTATAATTAATGATTCAACCTAATATAAACATCAATTCAAAACCTTCCTAAAAAGTCGAAGATTGATGACTTCTGATTAATGTTTGATAAAGATTTGGATTGTTTTGTTTTAAATAAAAGATTTATTTATATAGAGTATCTATACAAGTTTAAGGGGACTGGGCCTCCCTCCACGTGGGCAAACGAGGGGGGCCTATTTCAAAATACTCCCTCCTCCTTGCAAGAGTGACGTTCACGCTTGCATTTGAAAATACCCACTCACGTCACGCTTGCATTTGAAAATACCCGGGTCCAATCAATTCCAGTCGCCTATGCTGTTCCACGCCTGCTGTTCGCCTCGACCTCCACACGGTGCAGGTACATTTCTAAGGTTCCCTCCACGTGCATTGTCTGCTTTTACTCCGTGTCCATTGTCTGCTTTTACTGCAAGACGTCTTTCATGTCGGGACTGCAATACAGAGAAACGTAGGTGGTGTTAGTGAGGATGGAGAGGTCACATGCAGTTCTGTGTAAGGCCATCGACAAGTATAGCCATTCATATGTATAGTGTATGCACATGAGGGAACGCAAAAATACAAAGATGAGAGGGACTGGTAAAAAAACAAGACAAGATGACCTACATCTGCACGAATTTGTTTCAGCTTTTCTGCTCGCCATTCTGGATCCCACCATCTCTGTTGGCCACCACCTCTCCCTCCTTCACCACCTCGGTCGATGCAATTGTATACATGGGTGTTGTAATGAATTGTTTTATAATTAATGATTCAATCTAATATAAACATCAATTCAAAACCTTTCTAAAAAGTCAAAGATTGATGACTTTTGATTAATGTTTCATAAAGATTTGGATTGTTTTGTTTTAAATAAAAGATTTATTTATATAGAATATATATATATATAGAGGACTACCTAAAGATTTCAAACAAAATGTATTATATATATTTATCTATACCTTGAACTCGATGCATTCATGGATGGGAGAGGAGGCTATTCACATGAACGGCTTGATGTCAACGGTGTGGCCAACGGCAGCTCCTTCGCCATGGCAGAAGGAAACGATCGATCACTGTCTTGGTTTTTGTTGTGATACCTGAGAAGCCCATGGGACCAAATCCCTTCTGCATTGTATTGCCCCTCATATCTATACAAGATTAAGGGGGACTGGCCCTCCCTCCACATGGGCAAACGAGGGGGGCCTATTTCAAAATTACCCCCCCTCCTGCAAGCGTGATGTTCACGCTTCGTTCCAAGTGTCAGTTCCAAGCGTGATGTTCACGCTTCGTTCCAAGTGTCAATTCTGCATTGCATTGCCTCTCATACCTCTTATGCTCGAATTATTGACATGAACGCCTTCAAGAACAGATTTCTTTATGAAAGTTGACATAGTATGTCTCCTCTACATGGAGAACATGCATGTTGTTCAAACAATATGTGTCCTCTACATGGGGAACATGCATGTTGTTGAGACAAAGAGAGTGGTTCTCACGATAAGTGTAAGGGAGTTCATTAAAGGAGTAGTTTAAAACTCTTTGATCTATGAAGCTTGATGTTTTAAATATACCCATTTTGTTAACTTCAAGGTAATAAACTACGGTTAAACTTACAACTTTCTTCATTCTTTGTATTTAAAAAATCGAGGATGGATGTAAAACTTTATGTAAGTCGATGAAATTGTAAGCTCCTCTTGTTTAACTCACATGATATTTTACATATTCCTAGGTGAATCCCTTGGGCCCGCACTCTCATCCATCTTTTTAAATGAGTTTCCTAAAAGCTAAAATTAAGTGAACCGCCTTCAGACATATATAGATATATATACAAATACAAATACATATATATATACATATACAAATACATATACAACCATATATGTATGTATATGCATATGCATATACATATACATATACATATAGATACATATATATATACATCATGTGGATACCTTTTTACCATTCATTCACTTGAGCGTAGTTGGGTCTTAATCTATTCTACGTACGTGTGATTTAGTTTGTGATTCACCGTTTCGATTATTTTTATAATCCATAATTTTTTCTACATTAAATAAAAATTAAAAAATATTTCATTAATATATTTCTTAATTAAAAAATGATTGAGAAAAAGTGGTTGCATTTTGGCTAGCCTTCAAATTTTTAAAAATTTTGGTTATTCTATGTGTGCCAGGCACCTCAGTCTGCTAGCTTTGAGCTCCACGTGGTCGTGCCTTCGCCTCCTCGACCGCCTTTGCCTCCTCCAAGTGCAAACCAAAACTGGTACTGCGTTGTTACCTTGAACTCGATGCAATTGTATACATGAGTGTTGTAATGAATTGTTTTATAATTAATGATTCAACCTAATATAAACATCAATTCAAAACCTTCCTAAAAATTCAAAGATTGATGACTTTTGATTAATGTTTCATAAAGATTTGGATTATTTTGTTTTAAATAAAAGATTTATTTATATAGAATATATATATATATAGAGGACTACCTAAAGATTTCAAACAAAATGTATTATATATATTTATCTATACCTTGAACTCGATGCATTCATGGATGGGAGAGGAGGCTATTCACATGAACGGCTTGATGTCAACGGTGTGGCCAACGGCAGCTCCTTCGCCATGGCAGAAGGAAACGATCGATCACTGTCTTGGTTTTTGTTGTGATACCTGAGAAGCCCATGGGACCAAATCCCTTCTGCATTGCATTGCCCCTCATATCTATACAAGATTAAGGGGGACTGGCCCTCCCTCCACATGGGCAAACGAGGGGGGCCTATTTCAAAATTACCCCCCCTCCTGCAAGCGTGATGTTCACGCTTCGTTCCAAGTGTCAGTTCCAAGCGTGATGTTCACGCTTCGTTCCAAGTGTCAATTCTGCATTGCATTGCCTCTCATACCTCTTATGCTCGAATTATTGACATGGACGCCTTCAAGAACAGATTTCTTTATGAAAGTTGACATAGTATGTCTCCTCTACATAGTATGTCTCCTCTACATGGGAAACATGCATGTTGTTCAAACAATATGTGTCCTCTACATGGGGAACATGCATGTTGTTGAGACAAAGAGAGTGGTTCTCACGATAAGTGTAAGGGAGTTCATTAAAGTAGTTTAAAACTCTTTGATCTATGAAGCTTGATGTTTTAAATATACCCATTTTGTTAACTTCAAGGTAATAAACTACGGTTAAACTTACAACTTTCTTCATTCTTTGTATTTAAAAAATCGAGGATGGATGTAAAACTTTATGTAAGTCGATGAAATTGTAAGCTCCTTTTGTTTAACTCACATGATATTTTACATATTCCTAGGTGAATCCCTTGGGCCCGCACTCTCATCCATCTTTTTAAATGAGTTTCCTAAAAGCTAAAATTAAGTGAACCGCCTTAAGACATATATAGATATATATACAAATACAAATACATATATATATACATATACAAATACATATACAACCATATATGTATGTATATGCATATGCATATACATATACATATACATATAGATACATATACATATACATCATGTGGATACCTTTTTACCATTCATTCACTTGAGCGTAGTTGGGTCTTAATCTATTCTACGTACGTGTGATTTAGTTTGTGATTCACCGTTTCGATTATTTTCATAATCCATAATTTTTTCTAGATTAAATAAAATTTAAAAAATATTTCATTAATATATTTCTTAATGATGTACAGTATGGATAACGAGGGGGAAATTGTGAGGTGTTCCATGGACGTTCAGGATAGAAGCCATTGTGCAGAGTATTCAAGACCTCAACAATCTGAGGTAAGAGAAGATAATGAGAAGACTCGACGAATAATGCATGCTTTTAAGCAATGCCAGAGGAAACTAAAAACCTCTACTAAGTGGGTGCGACGTAACCATGGTAAGAAGACTCGAAATGGAAAGAAGACAATAAATGTAACATCAGAGAATATACTCCATTTGGTCAACGACACAAACTCCCATGTGTTAAATGTGGAGAGCTTGATTGCTGGTCTTGGTCAGTGCATAAGAAATCATGGAAGTGGGGAGAGCAGTTCAACTCGAGAATCGGTTTCTGCCATTATAAGTGGCAATCACGAGATCAAGGATATTGTCGAAGCTACCTACCTCCGCATAATGGATACATGTGGTGCTTTCGGAGCACACCTTTGTGATATTGGTTGTCGAAAGACAGTTGATGCTATAAAAGAGCAACAAGACAAGTTAAGTGCCCATGTTGATAGGCTTGGAATGGAAGTATCAAGCCTTAAAGTAACATTGAATAGGTTTGGGGCTTTACTTACCCAAATGAGTCGTAGATTGCAAACACGTGGAATGTAATTACTCAATTGGTTCACCAATTAGGAGTTGATCGTATGATCCTTTTATAATGCTTATGACACTATTATCTTTTTGTAAGTTTGGGCTCTAAGTACTCTAATGATAATGACGGTCCTTTACGTACCAAAATGAGTTATAGATTGCAAACACGTGGAATGTAATTATTCATTTGGTTCACCGATTAGAAGTTGATGTTATGATCCTTTTGTAATGCTTATGACAGTATTTTCTTTTTGTAACTTTGTGCTCTAAGTACTCGAATGATAATGATGGTTCTTTTTGTCTCTCAGATATCATTGTGTGTGAGAGAGAGAGAGAGAGAGAGAGAGAGAGAGAGAGATTGATTTATATATGTGGATATAATCTCTTAGTATTTATATGGAGATTATAGAGAACGTCTCTTTTAATGGTTTTTTATAGAAAATTCTCTTTTTATGGCTTTTTGTCTCTTATATGTACATGGGGGGAAGAGAGAGAGAGAGAGAGAGAGAGAGAGAGAGAGAGAGAGAGAGAGATTTCTAAGCTTGGTTTGATCATTGGAAGACATTGGATGTTGATTTATAATGTTTTTGTAAGTATATATGTAATGTTTTAGGATTATAGATTTTGTCAGTTATTTTTATATATGTAAGTTTAAAAGAAAAATGTGAAATGAAGTTAAGGGGATGGAAAGAGCTCTCATCTATTCTACTTTGTGGATCAATGTAGGTACATTAGCTTTTCATAGGGCTACCATATTGTTGATTTGTCATATAGTTTGGGTCTTCCTTAGTCTTTTGAGGTAAGCTACCAAAACTTTGCTTTATTTTTATTTTTCTTCTTAATTGTATGTTTATTTTTAGAATTTATGATTTTTAAATACGAATAGTTCGATATAGTTTGATAAGAGCATAAGGATTTTAATGCTCATGAGAAAAGATGAAACTTGGCAAAGATCAAATAAGTTTATGACATTTACTTACCTACATATAAGCACAATCTAGCTTCAGTCAAAGGGATGGATATATATATAGATATATATATATGTATATATGTATATATATATGTATATACGTGTATATATATGTGTATATATACATATATATATATATATGTATATATATATATACATATATACATATATATATGCATATGTATATATATATATACATGTACATATATATATACATGTATATATATATATATATATATATATATATATATATATATATATACATATACATATACATGTGTATATACCCACTTGAGACTAGACCGCTTAACGTCGACTTAGAGAGTTATTTCTACCCAATCGATAGGGAGACTTGAACCCAGGTGGGTAAATGACATCCCGAGAGAGAGAGAGAGAGAGAGAGAGAGAGAGAGAGAGAGAGAGAGAGAGAGAGAGAGAGAGAGAGAGAGAGCTTTATAATCTTTTAGTATGTATGTGAAGATTGGAGAAAATCTCATGAGGGATTGTATATTATGTGTACACACAAATATTATAGAAAAAATATTGTTATTTTTATTCAATGTTTACTATTTTATAATAAAGAAAATGACTTTACTATTTTATGATGGAATTAGGTTTATAGCAAGAATGGTAGAGACACGTAGTTTGAGGTGTCCTCTTCAGACCATTTCCTTGAATGCTCCAAGGAAAAGAGGAAGAAATGAAAAAATAAAATGTGCACAGGAGTCAAGGGATAGTGAACCTCATTGTTGTGATGCAAGGATGCATAATGTTACCTGTAATACCGGTGATGTATTGATACAAGAGACTCATAGGATTCTTGCAGAAAATGATACCTTTTGTGCACAAAAACAAGTAGCAAAAGAAACTTTGATGTATTTACCTCAATCTAGCACTAAGAGGTCTCAAATTGCCTTGGGTGGAGATAAAAGGATATCTAACAAGAGTGCTAGAAGTGTTCGCCGTGAAATTGCTAGGAATAGGACTCTTTTGAAAGAAATAACAAGGGAAATGGCAAGTGGAGTTTATTCAGGGATATCGCTGGTTCAAAGTTTGAGACTTACAAGAAGGTACCGTCGCTTCATCGCTAGAAATAGGACCTCTTATAATGCAGCTACAAGAGTAAATGAGGGTAATGCAATTACAATGTCTTCCTTTTTTGCCCATGAAGAGAGAGAAGTACCATTTGCTAATACAATAAGAAGGGAGAGTATCGAAGAAATTCCCTCTTATGTATTTGAAAAAAGAAAGGGAGGGATTTTGTCTATCCTCCATGAACTCCCGCCTGTACAAGCTACACATGCAGCTACTTGGCCTTTGGTATATTCGTGCACTTTAAGTCACTCATTAGGAGGGATGACACATGAGTGTCGGTTTTGTGGAGCACAGTTATGGGCATGTGAAAAGAAGATGAGTTGTGGACAGGTTCTTGGCAAATATTGTTGTAAACATGGACGTGTGTCTGTTCCTTCACTTGCTGAACCACCTGAGCCATTAAGGTCTCTTTTGATTGGTAGTGACACTACAAGTAAAAAATTTTGAGAAAACATCAGGGCTTATAATAGTGTGTTGGCTTTTTCATCATTGGGTGCACAAATAGATGACTCTCTCTTTCACAATAGTAGTGTCTATACTTTCAAGGTGCATGGGACTGTTTATCATCGGATTGGGTCCTTGGTCCCCAATAATATGTACAATCCTAAGCCACAGTTTGCACAGTTGTATGTGTTTGATACTGAGCACGAATTACAAAATCGACTAGGTTTCATGAATGGATTGGAATCCACAACCCTAGAAGCACTTCAATCGATGATGCACACTTCTAATCCATTTGCACAAGCTTTTAAGTATGTGGGAAGAATGTTGAGTGACAATCCAAGTTTGGATTTGAAAATGACTATATGTGAGACGAAATCCACATCTAGGCAGTACTCAATGCCAACAGCTTCCGAGATTGCTGGTATCATGATTGGTCAAGGTGATGATCATAATGTTGGTCGTCGTGATATTTTATTGCATACTCGAGAAGGCACATGCAAACACATCTCTAATTTGCATAGGTGCTATATGCCTCTTTTGTACGTCATGTTATTTCCAAGAGGGGAGGATGGATGGCACTTGAGAATCCCTTATGCTGATGCACAAGTGAGTGCATTGAGAAATGGTCATTGTGTGACTCAACGACAATACTATGCTTATCGATTGCAAATTCGCCCAGATACAAATGCGTGCTTGCTACGTGGTGGAAGGTTGTTGCAACAGTTTATGGTTGATGCCTATTGCAGTGTTGAAGAGTCACGATTATCTTGGCTACACCATAATCAAAAAAGTTTGCGTTCAGAGGTTTATAGTGGTTTAGCAGACATGCTTCATGTGGAAGGAAGTGGAAGTGGTATTGCAGGAAGGACAGTGGGAAGTAGAATAGTGTTACCTTCCAGTTTTACAGGTGGGCCACGACAAATGTATCAACTTTATCAGGATGCCATGGCAATTGTTCGTTCAAAGGGCAAGCCCGATTTATTCATTACTTTCACCTGTAACCCAAAGTGGCCAGAGGTATTAGATGCTTTACTCCCGGGGCAAAGTGCATGTGACCGGCCTGATTTGACTACTAGAGTATTTCACCAAAAACATTCAGATATGATGAAAAATATCGTGAAGAAGGAGCTCTTTGGTAAGGTGATTGGATATGTGAGTGTCATTGAGTTCCAAAAAAGAGGATTACCTCATTCACACACGTTATTGATCTTGGATAGTGCGCATAAACCTAAGACTCTCCAAGACTATGATAGATTAGTATGTGCCGAATTGCCTGACAAGCAAATGTTTCCTGCTCTGCATGATGTCGTGTTGCATTGCAATATCCATGGGCCATGTGGGCCGTTCAATCCAAGTGCAATTTGTATGGATAAAGGGAAATGCACAAGGAACTATCCACGAGCTTTTGCACAAGAGACTACTGTGGATGAGAGTGGTTACCCTGTGTATATGCGTCGAAATGATGGAAGAACTGTGGCATTGAAAAAGTGTAATGTTGATAATAGATGGGTTGTGCCATATAACCCTTATCTTTCAGTCACATATAATGCCATGTAAATGTGGAAATATGCTCAACAATAGCAGCAGTGAAATATCTTTATAAGTACATATACAAGGGGCATGACAGAGCAACAATAAGATTTAGCACTGTACAAGGTGGGGATGTTAATGCTGCTTGCATAGTCGATGAGATTCAGAGGTATTTGGATGCACGTTACGTCTCTGCATCAGAGGCATGTTGGAGGCTCTTTGAGTATGATTTACACAATGAGAAGCCTGATGTGCAACGGTTGCAGGTACACTTAGATGGGGGTCATAATGTTATCTTCAGAGATGATGATAATATTGCAGATGTTTTTCAGAGGGAAAATGTAGGCAAGACTACTATGACTGAATGGTTTACCTGTAATCAACAACATCCTGAAGCAAACAATACATTGTATAGTGATTTCCCTCAACAATGGGTTTGGAACCCCAGGTTGAAGAAATGGACCAAAAGAAAGATTGGAAACACTATAGGGCGCATGTACTTTGTAGCTCCTTTGGCAGGTGAGGCATACTATGTTCGCCTACTTCTTACAATATGTAAAGGATCTAAGTCATTTGAAGATTTGCGTTCGCTCAATGGTCACATCTATCCTTCTTTCAAGGCAGCTTGCATTGCCAGAGGGATACTGGAAGATGATTCTGAATGGGTTGCATGTATGGAGGAAGCATCATCCATGCAAAATGCCTTGCAATTGAGATGTCTTTTTGGTACTATATTGCTATTTTGTGAGCCTTCCTGTCCAGGAATATTGTGGAAGAGATTTCGAGAAGAAATGATAGAAGATTTTCTATACCAGTTATCGAGAAGCAGGGGTCAGTTTATTGGTATTGAACAATTAGCTGAAACTCATGCACTACTACATTTAGAAGAAATTCTTCGTGCTCAGAGACGGACATTGGCAGATTTTGAAGGAATGCCTGAACTAAACAGAACTGATTTGGAAGTCTTGGGTGAAAATACATTGCTTTTGGAAGAGAGATCTTTTGATACTGTGGAACAATATAACCTGTCAAGTGCTATGGAGTCAACATTAACAGATAGCCAGCGTGTTGCTTTCAATGCTGTAATGCATGCAATTGCGACAGATGCAGGTGACATTTTTTTCCTGGATGGTCCGGGGGGATCGGGCAAGACCTATTTGTATAATTGCTTGCTTGCGCGAGTACGTGGACAAGGGTATGTTGCTTTGGCCACTGCATCGTCAGGTATTGCTTCTCTACTCTTGGCGAATGGACGTACTGCACATTCTAGATTCAAGATACCTCTGGAGCTAAACAGTTCTTCAACTTGCAAAATCCCTGTACATGGACAACTTGCTGAGGTTTTGAGAGTTTGTAAGCTCATTATTTGGGATGAGGCTCCAATGATTCATCGTTATGCTTTTGAAGCATTGGATAGGAGCTTACAAGATGTATTATTCTCAGATAAGCCATTTGGTGGAAAGGTTGTATTAATGGGAGGAGATTTTAGACAAATCTTGCCTGTTATTATGAAGGGAAGACGTGAGGATATTGTTAATGCAGCATTGTGTCGTTCCTTTCTATGGAACTCTATCAAAGTTCTAAAGTTAACTGGAAATATGCGTATTCAATCAAGCAATACTAATGGATGCAATGAGTTTAAACAGTGGGTCATGAATATTGGGAATGGACTGGATTGTAGCGATGATAATATGATGGTGACACTACCAAGTAATATGGTCTTGCAAAGATCGACTCTTAAAGACTTGGTACATTGGGTATACTCTGAATTGGCTATCACTACGACATATGCTTCATACTTTAGTGAGCGTGCTATTCTTGCTCCGATAAACAGTCAAGTGGATATTGTGAATAAGACAGCTTTGGATGCAATGCCTGGTGAGCCTAAGCAATATTTCAGTGCAGATTCAATTCTTGAAAATGATGAAAATTCTTTCCTATATTCCACAGAATTTTTGAACACAATCGACCTTCGGGGCGGATATCCACCTCACTGCTTGGTTTTAAAGTTAGAAGCTCCTGTTATTTTGCTTCGTAACTTGGATCCAAGACGTGGACTCTGTAATGGTACACGGATGATATGTAAGGCCTTTCACTCTAAAGTCTTGGAGACTGAAATCATCACTGGTACTAAAGTTGGTGAAAGAGTATTTCTTCCACGGATTACCTTTATATGCAGCGAGGCCCACCAACTACCATTCACCATGAGGCGGAGACAGTTTCCCGTGCGGCTGGCATTTGGCATGTCAATAAACAAATCACAAGGCCAAACCCTAAATGTCTTGGGGTTGTATTTGGTGACTCCAGTGTTTACTCATGGACAATTGTATGTCGCGTTGTCACGAGCACGGTCTCCTCATGCTGTGAAAGTGTTACTTGAGGATAATGCTAATGTGGAGTGTTCATTTGATGATCTTCAAAGTTATACACTTACAACAAACAATATTGTTTATAAGGAGATCTTGATGACTTCAGAGTGACAAGTCAGGTTTCTTATTTAAGTTCCACAATTTGATTAATTTTGTTGTGCTTTCTTCTTTTATACATATTTGTCCATGGTAAAAGTACCTATTTTTGTTGTTTATGTTTTGACAGACATGTCTAAGATTACCTTTACATTGGACATGCCTTTGTCGAGGATAGTAGGTGAGTTATTCTCTATATTTGCTTAACTTTTCTTGATTACAAAGTATGGAACATGACATTCTATACTAATGTCTATCTGTACAGAGCCACCGCTATGGTCAGCTCCTATTACTGCAGGTCACGTAGCAGGGATTATGATTGATGCTTATAGGGATGGGTAAGTATAAGTGTAATTGTTAGGCATTGTATGAATATTTTTTGAACCTATATATAAATAATTGTATAACCTATTTGTTATGCTTTGATTTTAGGATATTACATAACATTGATACGTTTATGGTAAGAGTTGTCGACGAAGGCATCGAGATGTACGGGATTGGTGTTCCTGATGAGGACTGGGGTGTCTATTTGTTTTGGAGAGAGATGGACAGATGCTTTGCATCATTTGAGGGGTATTCAGTACCCGATGAGTGGTTGTTTCTTACATCCATCATGACCATTGGTATTCGTTATGCGTTTTATACTAGAGCTCCTCATGTACCATCCACTCGATGTTCTATTGTACGAGGTAATTTTGATTATGTTTTTCTATTATAAGATTTTTTGAGATTTTATTTATCGATGTGTCGTTATGTGCAGATTTGATTTATCATTGTTTCGTTTGTGCAGGTCCTTTGCATTCATCGATAGTAGAGCATGTGCGGGATGGATCACCGCTTTACAATAGAGAGCGTATTGTGATGAGGAGACAATTGAATGATCCTTCTCACAAGAGAAGAATTCAATTTGTTGATTCTGACATTATTGACTGAGAATACGTATTTTGTGGTGCATTTTGAGAATATGTAATATTGGTCCTTTTTGCATCTTCGTATGCTACATTACTATGATATTTTGCATTTTGAGAATATGTAATATTGGTCCTTTTTGCATCTTCGTATGCTACATTACTATGATATTTTTGTTTTCGCCATAAATCTACGAGACATGGATGTTATTTTGAGATATGTATATATGAAGTCACTTGAAATAATGTATTGTGTTTACCTAAAACATGACCTAAATTGGAGAAACTGAGTTTATTTTTTCTAGAACTCTACCTGCCGCCGCAGCAACGCGCGGGTCCAATACTAGTAAGTTTAATTAATAAGCTTATATATACAAGCTTAATTTTTTTTTTAAAAAGGGGCTTGAAAATATTTTTGATTCCCTCTACTCCTTGTGATCCAAACAACGGGCGGCACTGAACTTCAAGGTTTTATTATTATTATTATTATTATTATTATTATTATTATATATAAAAAGTGATTATCATTATTACGATCTTGACCCATCGTTAGAATTCAATGGTTTTAAATGTTTTCTTCACTCTACAAGGACTCATACTAGATGCTAACTTCAAGGCTGACATTATTTTAGGCCATAAGATCATTCCACCTCACTAGTATATAAACTTGAGTTTGTACATGTATTATATGTATAAGCTTGGTATCTACCATTACTGTTTAGAGATTAAATTAAGGATTTCAACACAAGCAACATGAGACTTTTTTTAAAAAAAATTCTTGAGATTTACTTCTTACAGATTTCATCAAGGATTGTTATATTTTTTCACGAGTCAACCATGAGGACAACAACTTCTCTTTCAATCCAGAGCGTAATTCTCAATATCAAGGTATTTATGATAATCGAGGTAAGCCTAAAACTTATACTTTACATTGTTTAATTTTATAGTTAAATTCTAATATATTGGTCAAGATAGTTCAATGATTGATATGCACTTTCTATACGCGGAAGAAAATACATATTAGATCATTCACTATCAGGACTTGGGTGAACTAACAATGATGCACATATATTTTTCGACTGATCACCAAAGAATGTATGTAACTTATTGTTATTTCACATTCATCCTTTAAACTCTAACACCTCATTTAAAACACTTTCTTCAAATTATTCTCTTTCTATTTTTAAACAAGATTAACCAGGTGTCTGTGAGAGATACTTGTGTTGGTGTTTATGAATAAATGCGTAACTGAGGCCAATTGCAACCCGAACAAGAGGGAATGTTACGGTAATTAATTTATTGGGAGATCCAATAAGTAAAAAGAATATCTTAGGTGACCCAAGTGTGATTAATTTGGTTGTGAGTGAATCCAACCAAGTGTGATTAATTTGGTTGTGAGTGATTAATTTGGTTGTGAGTGAATCCAACCAAGTGTAGCATGTGTGTCACATGTAAGAAATGTGTGAGTTTGATTGTGAGTGAGTTTGATCAACTCTAAGGTACATGTGACGTGTGTAAAGGTTCTATGAATTTGACGTGAGTGAGTCCGATCAACTCTTTTGAATTAATGACGGTAACCCTAGTTGGTTGTTGTGAGTGAGTCCAACTAGCTGTGACACGTGTGAGACGTGTGGTATACTTTTGAATACGTGTGATGCGTATGAAAACATTGTGAGTTAATCCAATGTAGGAGTTTGATGTGAGTGAGTCCGATCAACTCTAAGGCACGTGTGATGCGTGTGAGAATATGTGGGAGTGAATACACTTAAATACATAATGACATTGTGAGTGAATCTAATGTGGGAACAATTAATGTGTTTGATCACCTGTGTGTTTTAATAGTACAATCGAGGACGGTTGTTCTTCTCAAACGGGAGGACTATCACGAGAGTGAGATTTTTCAGAATATTTTATCATGGGAGTGAATCCAAAATAATTATGTGTGATGCATGATTCATGTGTGAAGTATGGTAATGAATGATTCTCAATTGTTATAATTATTTTTGTGAGTGATTCCAAAGTAATTGTGATCTAACATTGTGGGCTATGTTGAGTATAGATCACGGGTTCGAGACGACCAAGGTGGACATTGGACGAGATTATTTAGCCAAGCACATGTGTGCTAAATATTTAATTTCGTATTAGTTTGGTCCATTGTACATATGTTGGGCAAGGTTTATTTTTGATGAGATGCTTTAAAAGCATTGGACTAAGGTCCAATTTTGTAAAAAGCCCAATTTTGGAAAATCTATGTTATTTATGGCTCCAAGGGATAAATTTATTAATATGATTTAAATACCGCATGTGGGAGTGGAGCCACACACGTCGGGGGGAGATTGCACCCAGTCTTGTATTCTTTCATTTTTATGTTCTTTGATTTATGCTCTTGATATATACTATGATGTTATGGTTAATTTTTATTATTATTTAATTTGTGGAATAATCTAATCTCCATGTACCATGGTCCTGTAACATTGCAATATATTAAAAAGACGTGCTAGGTCCTTTGGACACTCCTGGTTCTAAATTTCATGGCATATCTTGAAAGGATCTCTAATAAATTCTCTCACTTTTACAAAATTATGTGCTGCTACACTATGTTGAGAAGAGTTACACATTACTTGTCATTACACGATAAAAAATACACACATTTATTGTCATTACGTATGTGTTGCATAATTTATTAGTACACCTCTGTGAGCATCAAGGCTTGTATAACAATAGAGGAACTAGCACTTTAATTTTGCAACATGCTCAAAACACCGAGGACTACTGTAGAGGGCGCATGATGAGACACTCCTATAAAGCATACATTTTGTAAGTACATTAACTACACATGTACATTACATTGTCATTACTATTTAGCAAAATCATACCTAGAAAATTCATTTGGATTCGTGTTAAAACACCTAGGCTAGGTGGATTATTATATCAAAATGGTGCATTTGGCGCTTCACCTCTTGCCAAGCTTCTCTGGATCTATAACTAATTCATCTACATTAGTATTCCAACTATGTAATTATAAAACCCCTCACCTCCTGTTTGCCAAGCATCTCTAGACCCATAACTAAATCAACTATGTAATTATAAAACCCCTCACCTCTTGTTGCCAAGCATCTCTAGACCCATAACTAAATCATCTACCTTAATATCCTAACTATTGAATAATAAAACTAATCAGCGAGTAAAGAGTGCCTTGCTTGTGTTGCTGCATGATCCACTTCCTCAATTTTTGGGTCGCCTCGATGGGCCGAGTGTTATCCTCTCGGAATCACTTTCATCATTCTCTGATCATAATCATCTTCTTCCCCTCGTACCTTTTCTTCTTCCTCTTCATTCGTAGTATCCTTCTATGGAACTTTTTCCCCTTCTTCATCATCATTCTCTTCATCTTCATCAGCTCCTTGATCTTCCATAAGCCCTTTTCCCTTTTTTTGAAGATGTGATTGGTCACAGAATTTGAGTCTTCACAATATAAATCATGATTCAAAAAGATATAATATTAGAAATCAACTGAAATATCTAATTATATAGTACATACCATCTTGGATTGATTTAATTTACAAGCCTGAGTGTACATCTCCTTCTCGTTCTTGGGGAATTTTTTATTTGGAAAGTCAAGGAATAGTGGACATCTCTTGTATATACATGCATCCTAAAGTTCTCGAAGTTGTTGTTATGTATACATCATGTTCTCATGTCCTGGATCCCACCACTCATTTGCAATGGCTAGCACAACTGCAATATATTTCTCAGCATGGCACTTACGAATCCATCTACATATAATTGTTTCCATTCATATTATGAATATAAGAACACAATAAAGTTTCCATTCTTATATTATGAATATAAGAACACAATAAAGTAGTACATAGCTTTTCTAGATTGTTACACACCTAAATACAACACACGTAGTAGCTTTGATGACAACAGGGTTTGAAGCTACCATGCCTTGTTTTTTTAGGGACCCCACCATTTCCTTAAACAACTTCGCAAAATATAGTCCTCTGGAAATGTATCTGGAAAATGTATTTTGTACTTATTTGTTATTTCTACAAGGAATGCCACACCTTGTGCTCCAATCTTGTATCATATCACTTCTCATCTTAGCCACTCTTTGAATAAACTTGCATTTTCTACGTTGCCATTGAAATTGTTATTAATACAAGATAATGTGCTTTGTATATATTAAGAAGAAATAACTATTACTTACTCTTTGGAATTTGTAAGTCCTTCAGCCTTTGTGAATCTCCATCAATCAAGGTATCTAAAATCATAGCTTTCTAGTCATTTGGCAATGTGCTAGATGCCAAGCTATACAACCTATCCTCTGTTAAAAAATCTAGTTTGTCATCCTAATTTACTTGCACTACTCGACTGTAACACACAACACTAAAATTCAACTGCAACATTAAAACCAAAATATGTCATTGCCTACCAAAAAGATTAAGAGGGAAGAGCATAGTTCTCTTACTCAAAGAAACCTTCTCCTTGTGTAGGGTTTGCAATCATGGCCAACCGTCTAGTAGCATGCCTCCTCTTTCTTTCATCTTTATAAAATGTAGTTCTCCATTTGTCTTCAAACTCATTTGGAGGCAAGGTAAAAGGGAGTCAATCTCTTGGGCAAGGCACTCATTGTATATTTCACATGTTACTTCATTAGTATGAGAATATATAAATGTTAATCATTTATTACAAATGTTAGAAGATAGAAGATTGTACCTGGAATACTATTTGGAATAGTTCTAAAAGTTCACAATTGTACCAAGATGGGCGACCTTTTTTTTTTTTGCATCGAGGCTTGCTTCTCCATCCATGCCTTGTTCATCGCTTTTGTGCTTCATAATTGTTTCTTTATTTGCTAATTTGAGCACCCTAATGAGACAAATGTTTTCCACAAGAGACGACAGCCCACTTCAATTATCCTATGACAAACAAATTATGAGTTATGAAAAAAGATAAAACATACTACAGTTGGACCATCCTAAGTCAAAGAGATTTAAGACATTTTCTCGTAATGTGTATATTCCCTTACCTATTTAAGCAAGCTATGACTGTCAGGACCTCCCTCTCACTATCCTCATTAAATTCAATAAGGATAGCATCAATACATGGATGTCTCACTATCCTCATTAAATTCAATAAGGATAGCATCAACACATGGATGTCTTGATACAACATTCTTAAATACCACATTGAGTGCAAACCTAATTAGTCCATTGATCTTTTAAAAAATGTAGCACCACATTCAAAAAATTAGAAATTTAAGATGCCTCACATTTACTAATCTCCTCCACCCATGCCACAACACAATGATTGCCGTGCCACACATAAAACATCTTTTTGGACAAGAATGCCCACTCCATATCTTTGATCACATTCTCAAACTCCTTGTTTTTCATTCGCCATATGTCATTCCATCTACTCACATCATCCTACAGTACTTCTCTAACAGGATTGTGGGATGAGAAGATAGAGCAAATGAACCTGCATCGATCGACAACATAGCCATTTGTGTAGAATTCCCTTGCCAACTTCTTGTACCTAAACTACACTCTTTTATAGAGGGGCTAGGCACAAGTCTGTACAAGGAAATAGGTGGAAAAGGAGTGGATCTCCTCACCTGCAATATACACATAGAGGTTGTGCTTGCCACTCATAATAATAAGACCTTATGCAAGATTACTTAAAAAGTGGAGAAAAAATAGGTCTTCTAATTCATGTAGAGGTAGAGGTAGAGGCCGTGGTCGAGGCCAAGGTGATGGTGGCTGACAAGGAAGTCAAAATTTTGGACAACAAAAACAATCCCAGGCATCAATCATACACAAGTGGAAGAGGCCAGTCTAGAGGTAGGGGGAGCCAAAGAGGCTGAGGTGGTTGGCAAAGAAATCAAAATGCAAATAGCATAGAGTGCTATTACTATGGCAAACCAAGACACATGGCAAAGGACTGCTACAAAAAGTAGAATGACATTAAAAGTGGGAAGTTGTAGCAAGGCAACTATGCATCATCTAGCAAACATGGAGGTGATGATAGAAGTGAGCAGCTGTTTGTGATGCAGCACATGCTTAGCTCCATAATAAGGGATGTGTCAGGATCTTAAGATATATGGTATGTGGATTCTGGCGCCTCTAACCACATGACCAGTCATGCTGAGTGGTTTAGAGATATGTAAAAAATAAAAAAGCCAAGTTATGTAGAAATAAGTGATGATACTGCGTATCCAATTGTGCATGTTGGTAAAGTGACATTGTCTATGCAGGATGGCAAAATGAAGTACTTGTGGCTGATATACTTCATGTTTTGAATATAACAAAGAACCTGGTTTTTGTTGGACAGATGGTTAAGCAGGGTTTGCAAGTGAGGTTTAATCCTCAAGGATGTTTTGTGGAAGACTTCAAAAATAAGTGTCGCTTGGTTATAAAGGGTAACAGAAACGGCAGGATGTTTAATTTGGATGTGAATATGCCTAAGATAAAGGCAGCCATGTTTGCGCATGGAACATGTGTCATTGCAGATATATTGACATATGGCACAACTGCATTGGTCATGTGAATATACAGCGACTGAAGTCTATGCAGGTCCAAAATATTGTTGTAGGTTTGCCAAAGTTTAAGGTTGACGGTATGCATAAGGTATGTGAAGCATGCCAACTTGGTAAGCATGCCAAACATGCCTTCCCACATGAAAAGCATGTCAGTGCGCAAGGCCATTGGATGTCATACATTCAGATGTATGGGGACCGACCAAGACTGCAACAATTGCAGGTTGCAGGTACTATGTTACATTCATTGATGACCACACTAGGAAAGTGTGGGTTTATTTCATGAAGGAGAAAAGTGAGGTGTTTGCTCACTTTCAGAGATTTAAAGCCTTGGTCGAGAAGGAAAAAGGCATGCAAATAAAATGCCTAGGATCAGATGGTGGGGGAGAATATTTCTCCAATGAGTTCAGCAATTTCTTGAGAAAGCAGGGAATTAAGAGGTAGTTTACGTGCAAGTACACTCCGTAACAAAATGGTGTTGCAGAAAGGAAAAACAAGCACATTGCAGAAGTGGCATGTGCCTTGATGGTGGCTAAAAAGAATATGCCACATACTTTTGGGCAGAAGTAGTAGCAAACTGCTGTGTACATTATAAACAGGATACCCACTATAGTTGTTCATGGTATGACTCTTGAATAGAAGTTTACAGACATAAGACTGGATGTGTCTCACTTGAAAGTGTTTGGGTGTATTGCTTATGTACATGTTCCTGATGAAGTGAGAACAAAGTTGGATCCAAAGGCAGAGAAATACATCTTCATTGGTTGTGCTATGGAGCAAAAACGTTATAGATGCTATAACCCTACCACTCGTGAGATGCGAGTAAGTAGAGATGTTGTCTTCGATGAGATGAGCAGCTGGTATGCACCAGTAGTGAAGGCAATAGAAGATGCAGATGTAAGAAGTACTGATGCTGCACCACATGTAGAGCAGCAATCATAGGTGCTGAGTGGACCTGGGGAGTCCTCGAGCAGTGTATCCAATGTTAGCCTATGGTCAGGAAGGTTGAGGAATGATGCAGGTACACACGTATCACGAAAAGGGAAGGAAAAGGTAGATCAACCTTTTGTGCATGATCTGTCAGCAGGTCACTCATATGTGGATGGTGACTCTAGTGGCTTTGAGCAGAGCCTTGATGAGGAGCTTGGCATTCCATCTGTGGTTACCTCTGGTGTAAGGAGAACCAGGGCTGTTTTGAGGACACCTGGCAGTGATCCAAGTGTACGCAGGTCTACGAGGGTTAGATACCCTGTTGATGACAGGTTGAGATATGATGGATATACAGCCCATCATTGGCAGTGTATCCAATGTTAGCCTATGGTCAGGAAGGTTGAGGAATGATGCAGGTACACGTATCACGAAAAGGGAAGGAAAAGGTAGATCAACCTTTTGTGCATGATCTGTCAGCAGGTCACTCATATGTGGATGGTGACTCTAGTGGCTTTGAGCAGAGCCTTGATGAGGAGCTTGGCATTCCGTCTTCTGTGGTTACCTCTGGTGTAAGGAGAACCAGGGCTGTTTTGAGGACACCTGGCAGTGATCCAAGTGTACGCAGGTCTACGAGGGTTAGATACCCTGTTGACAGGTTGAGATATGATGGATATACAGCCCATCATTATGCTTACATGATAAAAGCAATATAGAAGGTTGAGTCCACTTGCTTCGAGTAGACAATTGGAAATAAGAAATGGGAAGATGCCATGGATGAGGAGATGGCAGCATTGGATGCAAATGCAACATGGGAGTTAGTGCCTTTGCCTAAGGAAAAGAAGGCAATTGGATGTAAGTGGGTGTATAAAGTCAAGCACAATGCGGATGGTTCAGTGAGCAGGTACAAGAAGGCAAGATTGGTTGCCTAGGACTATGCGCAGACTATGAGGAGACATTCAGCCCGGTTGCAAGAATGGCAACCGTGAGAGTTGTCATTGCTATGGCTGTAGCAAAGGGTTGGTCTTTACATCAAATGGATGTAAAGAATGCCTTCTTGCATGGTGATTTTCAAGAAGAAGTGTACATGATGCAGCCACCAGGTTATGAGAGTGATGCACATCCATATTTTGTGTGCAAGTTATGCAAAGCCTTGTATGGCTTGAAGCAAGCACCTAGAGCATGGTCAAACAAGATCGGGGAGTATCTTGTTACCATTGGATTTCAGATATCCAATGCAAATTTTTCACTATATGTGAAAAAGACAGATAGATGGATCATGCTATTAGTCATCTATGTTGGATGACTTGATTATCACTGGTGATAGTGCAGACATACATGATGTCAGGATGCTTTTGAAGCAGAAGTTTGAGATGAAGGATCTGGGTGAGCTGCGGTATTACTTGGGCATAGAGGTGGTGAGATCACCTCATGGTATTTTTCTATTACAGAGGTAGTATGGCTTGTACATGTTGTCCAAGTATGGTATGACAGGCTGTAAGCCTATTTTAGTGCCATTGGAGCAGAACACAAAGCTTTTTGCAGATACAGGTGAGCTTTTAGAGGACCCCACTACATACAGGCGCATAGTGGGTAGTTTGATCTACATGACCATTACAAGGATAGACTTGAGCTATGTTGTTGGACTTGTGAGTTAGTTCATGCAGGCCCCTAATGTTGAATGGTCCACGTTGCTTGGATAACCAAGCAGAGGCCTAGCATAATGAACCTCTACATTGCCTATCACTTTTCATTCTACCTCGACACACTGCCTACCTAAAGATTCCCACCACTTTGCCCTGTATCCGGCTACGGATTGACCTTGAACTGTACCATTTAACCTTCAGTGGCGCTAACTTTATGGCATATCTTGGACAATCGACACCTTTCCACCTCGACAATTACTTCATCATCATGACTTAGGTGATACGAGGGTGTGGCCACCATTAGGAAGGGGAAACAGAAGGATCTTTTCCATGTTACTCCCTCAAATAGGAACTTATCTTTTGTAAAATGATGCTAGATCATATAAAGTATCCTTACCTTGTGCTTGATGTCAAATAAGGAAACTCTATAAAGTCCATATACATAGTTGCTTAAGACTAGCAATAGAAACCGGCCAAACTAGTGTGAAAAAACTAGTCATTTGTATATAAGTCATTTTTGACAATAAGCAATCATTCCATTGCAATGTTTTACTTATATCTCCTATTCCCTCTTCTTGCTTGCTTGTATGCTATCGAATCTTTCTTGATGGATGCATGCTGCTAGATTTGGTTGTAGGTTGTCGTCTTCCCCTTCATTCCCTGTGTTCTATGATAGAAAATCATCAAAGGACCATCTCTTATTACCTCCATCTAGGCATAGAGATCTCTCCCTTCACATCTTTGGTAAGAGAGCATTCCGGTGTAACAACGGAGTGAGGACACGATTGACTAGTGTACGCACATAGGGAAGTTACAGTTTGTGGCTCTAAGGAAAGACCCAAAATGACACATGCTTTGGTAAGACTTAGGTAAGCTCTTGACTTGAACCAAAACTATCTTTGAAAGGGTGTGAGAAGCAGGATGGATTATTATTTATGGAGGCCCTGCTTTGCAAGCATGGCAAGTAAGTCCTAACCTGTAACCTCTTAGTGTTTCACTTGTGTTACTTTTGTTGTGGCATCATGTTTCTAACGAATCATGGTGGGCATGTGCAACTAGAAAGTAATGTAAATATAGAGCCTCAAAATCATGGTGGGCATGTGCAACTAGAAAGTAATGTAAATATAGGGCCTCAAAATAATAGAAATGTGAGGGTTGAGGATGAGACCACAAGGGGAGACAACAATCAAAATGTGTGAGGAGAGAAAATTAGAACATTAGTGGATCAATAGTGTTGACATTATTCTCTCCCACTATGTAACTCTTCATTTGGTAATTTTGGATAATATTATCTTATTGTCACAATGTTATACACTTTTAGTTTTAGTTTTTTTTGTCATGATTGATAATATGTTGTGATTGTTGGCATGGAACTTATATCGACACTTAGAAAGACACTTAGAAAGACACTTTGGATATTAAATTTAATATCTTCCTATGCTCATAAATATTATGATATCTTTATCTCCTTAATGTGCTCTTAATGATGTGTAATTTTACCAAACAAAATTGGGCTCTTAATAATTTGCACTTAATTTACTAAAATTGGGGCCAAATAAGGGGGATTAATCTCCCCCATTCTTCCCCAAATTTTTTGTGTTTTTTTCATTTCACAGTCATAATGTAGTTATATAAAGGCAGTTAGAATGTGGCCCAATCATGAACCTATAGAGCCATGTTACCAACCACATGTATAGCCACAAAACATAAAATTTTCACTCTCTAGATCCTTTGATTTTCTTCGTAGATAGGAAAACAACTATACCCCCTGTTTCTTGTAGTGTATTAATCACTTGGTGACTAAACTATTTTTCATGTTCATCCAAGAGTGGTATATGGTCTCATGTTGGTAACTTTGCATACTAGAACTATACTTTTAGCATACTGGCTAATTCATTGGAGGAGTTGTGACTCTCTCTTGCCCTATAATTATGATGCAAGGCATGCTATACGATAGGGCTAAATTAGCATATTGGCTAATTTAAGCAGAGTCGTGACCCTCTCTTTCCCTACAACAATACATATATATTGTGATGTAAGGCTTGTTGTACATTAGGGTTTTGCCATGTCTTACGAGCTAACCATTTTATGCTATACATTGGGGTTATATATTAGGGTTTTATCATCTCAAGTGTTAGCTTACATTAGGGTTCTATATCAAGTGTTAGCTTTATGTTGCTAAAAATATTTATTTCCTTATATGGTTTTTTTCTACTCATGTTACTAGCAACAACAAGGATGGTAATTACTTTGACATATTTACTAGCACTTTGGCTAATCAAATTTTTGTTCACATTTACCCTTTGCTTAGCACTTTGGCTAATTAAAATTCCCTCCATCTACCCTTTGCCTAGCTTTCATCAAGGGAACTTGTCAAGAAATTCTCTTCCTAATGTATTACATGGTAATCTTACATATTTTTTCATAAAAATTATTTATTTACTAAGTTAATGAAGACGTGGCACACAGAGACGCATGGCCTCACTCCACTTTTTTTCAATTGATGTTTGAAAAAAGGCAATAGGCAGTCGATTTTAGTGTGATGTGTTGTTTTACATTTGAATTTATGGCTCATTTAAATCCATGGATTGTTAGAGTATCACTTTTGGTAGAGGCGACAAAAGCCATTTTGCATTTATATTTGTGGTTCATTTAAATGAATGGTTGGTCAGAGGATCACTTTTGGTAGAGGCGATAACTTGTGGTTCATTTAAATGAATGGATTGTTAGAGGACCACTTTTGGTAAAAGGTGACAAAAGCCATTTTGCATTTGCATTTGTGGTTTATTTAAATGAATGGTTGGTCAGAGGATCACTTTTGGTAGAGGTGACAAAAGGAGAAAAAGATGTTATGAAGCTCTCTCTCTCTCTCTCTCTCTCTCTCTCTCTCTCTCTCTCTCTCTCTCTCTCTCTCTCTCTCTCTCCTATTGGGTGGATTCATCATCACACTGAGACAAAGTGGAGTGGAAAATCATCACAACAACATACAAGTAGGTTGGAGATGCAAATCATTAGCAAAGGTAGCTCAAAAAAATGCTGCCGAGTGGAGTAGAGGAGCAAGTGTGCAAGGATAATGATAGTGATGGGAAGGTGTGGGAGATTTAAAAACTTGGATCTAAGGAGGCTAAAAATATGTACATACTAGAAATAGATGCTCCACCCTCATTATGTTGATGGTGTGCATACTAGCTAGCTCTACATTGTAAGGCCCCCTTTATGAGGAGAGGCCACTTCGTGGTAGAGTAGCCAAAACAGATGCCCGATATAGCTTAGTTTGGACATTAGGGTGGGACCATATGTTGCTAGATGGCTTAGATAGGTTTTGAATTATGCCAAATAGACTACATGCAAGTGTGGACATACCCATGGATAGAGGGGACATGGGACACTGTTCTCAAGCTATGGGGCTTGAATAGACATGTGGATGACCTCGAATGGGCCTCAAAATTGCACCACAAAGTCAATAGGTTACCCTGGTTGGATAATGTGGTTGGTTGAGTGTATCTAGAATCAATGAATAATTCCTGACATGGGCTGATCTCCATCATCCAATAGCCCCTAGGTACTATATATCAACGAATCTGGTAGATTATTCCATTATATCATTATTACCTTCACTGCTTTGAACACCCTTCCTTCATAGTGCATATAGTCTCCTTCACTGCTACTATGACATCCTTCCTTCATACATATAGTCTGCATCTAGATCATCATCTAAGCTCCCTCATCGGAGTGCGCGTGGGTGGAAGGCAGTTGCCATCACATGTAGTATCACTTTATAGCAATAATTTGAAACTACTCCTTCTATATCTTACTAGATCTTATTCTCTATGAAGGTCTTACTATTTGTGTTACTTTATAAGTTGTAAATTCTTAAATGGTATTAGAGCTTGGTCTTTAGACAAGGATCTTTGTTAAGTTGCTGCATGAAGGAGATTTGAAGAAATGGCTCAACCTGTAAGAAATGCCTCTTGGGCTTGACCATCAATGTTTGGTAATGAAGGGAAGCTGGATGGTGCCAATTTCTCTCTCTACAAGTTTAAGATAAAAGTACTTTTATCTTTAATGAGAACCTTTAAAGGTAAGCTCTCAATATTTTCTACTCAAGTCGATGTGGGCACAAGCTATGGCATGAGAGATTTAGGCACCTAACCTAAGGATTGTGACACACCTACCAAATGCTAGGTGCATGTGAAGCTTGTATGGTGGGCAAGAAACATTGATGAGTAAGCAACATTGACATCCATGTTTTCCAAATGCCATCTATAGAGCAAAGTCTCATTTTTGGTTTGTCCTTGTTAATTTTTTTGTGGAAATATGCCAATTATTTCTCTGGGTAGTTCTTCTTACCTCATGTTGCTAATTGAGAACTACAACATGAAGACGAGGGCATATTTTTTAAAGGATAAGGCCGAGGATTATAAGGCATGACTATCAATGGTCAAGAGTGGTTAAGAATGAGACAGGAAAGAAGCTTAGGAAGTTTCAATTTAAACCTCCAAGCTCTCTCTCTTAAGGTAAAGCGAAAACTGCAAGCTTCCTCTTTTTGAAGGAAAAAGGGCAGCTTGCAAGATCCCTCTCTCTGAAGGAAAAAGGGTAGCTTGCTCTAAAGGAAAAATGTAGCTTACATCTATTCCATGATCTGAAGATGAAGAAAGTAGACATATTGAACCACAACAAGGTCACAATAACTATTTTTTCACAACCATTTTTGATGCACTGACCAAAGTATGCTAATCATTATTAATTATGTAGTCAATGACATGGTAGAGATGATGAAGATTCAAGATCCCATACGTTTGAAGGAGGCACAAGCCATGCACATAGAGTATGACTCCATCATGAAGAACCAAACTTGGGAGCTTGTGGATTGACAGAGGTCTTTGGTACCAAAGTAGGTGTATAAAGCTAAGTGTGGATTTGATGGCTTATTGGAGAGGTACAAGGCTTAAGTCCTCATGATGAAGGTGTTTACATAAGTTAAGTGATTTGACTTCCAAGAGACATTCACCCCCATAGCCAAATTGAGCATAATTTGTGTAGTCCTAACCTTAGGATCAAACGAGGGATGGCTAGCCATGCAAATGGATGTAAAATCATCTTTTATAAACCCACATCTCAAGGAGGATGTGTATGTGACACAACTATCAAGACTTGGCATCCCCAATTCAAAAGATAAATTTTATAGTCTTAGAAGAAAGGTATGGGCTGAAACAAGCTCCATGAGCATGGTACCAATAGATTGATAATTCCTTTATAAGTATTAGTCTTTCAAAAAGCTCGGTGGATGAAAATTTATATGTTCTCTTAGCAAAATACGTACGTGATGATAATTGTCCTTTATGTGGATAACATAATCTTGACGCAGAACAATGAGAATAAGATCTCATATAGGAAGAAGTTATTGAACCAAGAGTTGTGACATGATATACCTTGGACTCATGCATTTTTGTCAGGAGATTGAAGTCTAGCAAGAGTTGGATTGCATTTTCATCTCTCAACATAATTATTTTAGGGGATTTTGATAGCATTTGGCATGGTTGAGTGACACCCCATTGTCCTTCTCAAAGAGGCTAATCATTATCATTGCATCTAGACCCTAAAGCATTAGGTGGTTATTTTGATGTGGACCCTAAAGCATTAGGTGGTTATTTTGACGTTCTTTTTATAGAGGGGGAAGTTGTTAAAAAAATCAATGTTCTTTTTCTAGAGGGGGAAGTTGCTAACGAGGACAACAAGGGCAAGGGATATGGTGGGAAAGCTTTATTAGGGATTCTTAGATGTATGCTAGGAGTTATGATAAGAGAGAAACCTCCCTATCTTGATAAGTTAAGATCAAGAGATAGGATTCAACATAGGTGGGACAGGGAAAGGGGACAAATTAGGGTTAGGACTAGGGTTAGTCTTAGGGATTGATTAAATTCACATTAAAGCTTCTAGTTGAGATTAGGGAGAGGGAGTGATAAGATTGGGATGATCTAAGTTTGGTTAGAAAGTAGAAGAAGATTACAACATTAGATGTAAATTTATGCAAATTAGTGAATTCTTTTAAGTTACACAATAAACACGAAGAAGAGTCCTCTTAAGTTGTTTGGTGAGAAGAATTGTGCGCTCTAAAGCTATTTTAGAAATGCATTTTTTCTAGCTCCTATTGCCAAATGGGAATTTAAAAAAAAAAACTTTTATTGTGGGCTAATGGAAACTTTAGAAATCTTATATTGTAGGTTCTACCATTGATGAGTATATTGTGGGCTAATGGAAACTTTAGAAATCTTATATTGTAGGTTTTACCATTGATGAGTTTGTGTTGAAGGTTAATTATACTTCATTTGTAGGCTTTTTCATTAAACATAGTGATGAGTTTAACCACCTCCTTGGTGTGGAAGGGGATTATTGCATAAGCAACTTTGGAATCCTTGTAAAAATTAAAACTTTTAATAATGAAGATAAAACTTACCAAAGATCCAACCTAGTAAAAAAACAAACTTATCAAAGATCCAACCTTACTAGGTAGGCCAATTTTTTTGCATTTCTTTTTCCAAAGTCTCGAAAATTTTGCATTTTTTCCCTAAGTTTTTTAAATTTTTTTTTTCATTTCTTTTGCAACTCTCCCTCCCTCTCTCTCTCTCTCTCTCAAAAGGGGGGAGGGTCCTCGTGCCTATGGTTGGTTATTTTCACGATTTTATAAGAAATTTCAACTCTTATGTTAGGAAAAAAAGAAGACCACACATGCCGATTGTTTATTTTCATATTTTATTAGTGAACTGAACTATATGCACTTACCATAGTTAATATGGTCAAGTTTATGCACTTAAATCAACTAAATTAAGCAATAAAGCAGCTTCATGACTTAATTAAAAGACTGCCTAATCACTCCATAGACATTACCTGATGATTTGCTAAATCTTGACGATAACTTAAACACAGAGAAGATAGCAAAGGTGATCATCTACAAGATTTACAAGCAAGAAAAAATAACATAAGCACACAATACAATACTTCCATCTACTGAGCAAAATCCTTGTTTGTACCTAAGTTAAACTTATCCATGACTTTGGACATAACGCCCTCGTTCTTCGCATCATCATCACGAGGACCCTCTATGGGGTGACCATGGGGGTCTCTGTATGTAGCAGTGGGAGGATTGGAGTTAGGGCTAGGGCTAGGGTTAGGGTTAGGGTATCCTGCCTCGAGAGGCCATTCACCAGATCCGTCGGAGGTATCTGTGCCCCGTCCAGGCTTCTGGCCAGTGACAAACTCCTTCACCTTGCCTGCAAAGCCTTCTTGTTGATGAGCTGCATGTTGATCAGCAACAGGAATGGCGGCATCATGCTGTTTCTTGCCTGTGACTGTGTCTTTTACACCATGAATGACATCCTTGGCTCTCTCTGCGAGGCCCTCCCCTTCATGATCATGGCCTGCACCATCATGTGCCCCATGAAATGCACCATGATTTACCGTGCTGCTGATGTCGTTGCCAGGGCCGGAGAGGCCGCCATGGCCAGTTTCTGAGACAGAAATGGGCTTGTCCACATGAAAGGCCGCTTGGGGCATGGCGGCAATCCCTTGCTGTGTGGTGGTGGTGTACTTCTGGGTCTCCGGCAAGCGCTGCTGGAAGGCCACCTCGTTGGCGTCTGTTCTACGCAGAGGCTCCTCATCATATTGCGCCATAGCTTCCACAGAGACGAGAACAAAGGATCAAAACGGAAGAGTTTGCTGTTTGTACGAGGAGGTTCTGCATTTATATTGGTTTCACACGGACACGTGCCACAGGCATTGGCACGTGTCATTCAACTACTCACATGTCGCCACTTGGCAAACGCCAAGGAACCGGTGACATGTTATTTATTACAATTTGTACTTTAAGTTTACCGGCTGCCGGTCCAATAACGGATTTCCCATTGGCTCCTTTTTTTAAAAAAAATTGGGCGACTAATCTACAACCCGACACCCACCGTCCGACAAGTTACAAGAACATCTGCACTGTAGCTAGTGCGATTTGAATCCACAACCTTGGGGAATAACACAAACGCTCTATCCACCGAACTACTGCCATTGTTACACCTAATAAAGGCATACATTTTTCCAAATTTACACTATTTTATCAATTATCTCTCTATCGCATGAAATCCTTTTGGACACGAGTCTAATCAATCCAATAGGCTAGATGATAAGGTAAAACACCACTTTCCCAAATGCTAGTCATGATTCTATGAGCCTTGAGCACTCACGAGTCCTGAGTCATATGTCCTGAGTCATATGCGCCAACCATGCAGCCTAAGGTTGTGTTTAGCAAGCTTGATTTTTGACGACCTATCATGCGCTGTAAGATACTAGTAAAATTTGAGGACTCTTGTCATAAATTACATAGAAATTGGTAAAAAAAAAACTTGCAAAAATTAGTGTTCTCGCTGTCAAAAAATGAAGGGTAAGCTTGTCAAAAAGCAATAGTTGTGTTCAAACATGGCCCTAGCGTTCGCTCCATGACATATGAGGCCCCCAACAAAGTGGAGGGCCAAAAAATTTTGGCGTGCTTTAGAATTGCCGTGCATTACCTACATTTTCAAGCTACATGAAGTTAGTTTCACACGTAATTATAATTGCCTTTCAATAAAGAATTCTTATTTTCAACTGTATTATTAGCTCATTGCAATCGAGGTGCATTACCTACATTTTCAGGCTACATGAAGTTAGTTTCACGCGTAATTATAATTGCCTTTCAATAAAGAATTCTTATTTTCAACTGTATTATCAGCTCATTGCAATCCAGGTCAAGCTCTATGCGCTCCAATGTGAGGTGGAAGTTTATGTGTTCCTCTTGCCTCTAGCGTGAGGTGGAGGCACCTCACCTAAACATGCCCCAAGAGTGGGTTCTAAATGAGAGAAGCGTCCGTACCAAAACGACCTATAGGACTCACATGATGCACGCACTACATAAGGTTCACACACAATTTAATCCTTGAAAATACTAATAGCATCCAAACCCACCATTTCATTGTGTTCCACACCCCCGAGCCCAAGGATACACACATCATAGTAATGAAGAACCACATACCTATCCTTAGTGTCCCATACCACAAAGAGACATGTCTTCAATCCAACAACACATAACTCTAGTATGAAATGGCAAGAGAGTAGATACTCACATGCGAAGTGTGTGAACGAGATACGAAGGGATAATGGGTGTTCCACCATCATGGACAAATGAGAGTGCAGATGTGTGCACATGCACGAGAGTGCATGTGCAGATGTGTGCACATGCACGAGAGTGCAGATGTGTGCACATGCAAGATATGCAAAGATGCATGGTGTGTACGCTTACGTGAGTAAAAGTGTAAATGTGTAAATGAGTGTGTTCATGTGCACCTAGATGTGCATGTGCAATTGTGCAAAGGTGTAATGAATGTGGGATACATGTGTGAGCAAATGAGTGTGTGTAAATGTACGGGTGTAAATGTGCATTGGGGAGGAAGGGAGGAGAGGGCACATTGTGTGTGCATGGGTGAACGCGCACATGAGAATGTGTACATGGTGCAAATGTGTGCACATGGACGTGTGGTACATGTGCTTGTGCAAATATGTGTACGCACATGGGGGTGTGGTGCATGCTGTATAGGTGCAAATGTGTGGTGCACACACGAGTGCAAATATGTGTGCACGTGCATGTGTAAGTGAGTGTGCATGCGTGTGTGCATGGTGCAAATGTGTGTGCACACAAGGGTGCAAATGTGTGTGCACATGGGATTGTGGTGCATGTGTGGGTACAAATATGTGTGTACATGCATGTGTGAGTGTGCATGCGTACATGCAAATGTGTGACATACGCGATGTGTAAACATGTGTGCACGTGTGGGTGGAAATGTGTGCACGTGTGCGAGGTGCAAAGGTACGTACATGCCTAAATGTATGCATGCAAATGTGTGTGCACATGGGGACGTGGTGCATTTGTGGGCAAAATGTGTGTGCCCATGGAGTGTAGTGCACGTGCAGGTGTAACGTGGGGATGTGATGCAGGCGGTGCACGTGCAAATGTGTGTGCGTGTGCATGTGTAAGTGAGTATGCACATGCAGGTGCAAATGTATGCGCACATGCACAAATGCGATGTGCAAAGGTGTGTAATGTGCATGTGGAAATGTGTGTGAACATGTGCGAGGTGCAAAGGTTCGTGCACGGGAGAATGCACACGTGCAAATGTGTGCATAATACAAATGTGTGCACATGGGGGTGTGGTGCACATGTGGATACAAATGTGTGCATGATGTAAATGTGTACGCACATGGGAGTGTGTTGCACGTGCGGGTATAAATATGTGCGCATATGTGTGTGCACACATATAAGATCCCTCTTACCAATAATAAATTAAACTGAGTATGTAAAATATTGTAGTCACACTGAAGAGAAAGAAAATGTGTAAATTCTTTGTAAAAATCTCATTAATAAATTAGGAAAAAAAAATATTTTTAAGTAAAATTAGCACAGTTCATATGATTAAAAATCTGTGCACACTTGCATCTAATTCAGATCAAAACGAAAAAATGGTAAATTTTATTGAAAAAGGGAAAATAATAACCTGGGTAAGTTTCAATATTTAATGAAAAATATTAAGGACAAAATTGTACACATTTGCACATTGTGTTTGCACATGAGCATAATATGTGTGCACATGCGCATACTCGATGTGCAAAGGTGTGTGTACGTGCAAGTGGAAATGTGTGTGCACGATGCAAATGTGTGGACATGGGGGTGTGGTGTACGTGCAAATGCAAATGTGTACATGTGTGTGTAAGTGTGCATGCAAATGTGTACACGTGTGTGTAAGTGTGCATGCAAATGTGCATGGGTGATGTGTAAAGTTATGTGCATGTGCAGGTGGAAATGTGTGCACATATGTGAGTTGCAAAGGTGCAAGCACACGGGTGAATGCATGCATGCAAATGTGTATACACACTGCAAATGTGTCCGCACATGGAGGTGTGGTGCACGTGTAGGTGCAAATGTGTGTGCACATAGGAGTGTGGTGCACATGCAAGTACAAATAAGTGTGCACGTGCATGTGTGAGTGAGTATGTATGTGTATAAGAGTGGGTCCATAAATCACAGGTGATTACTTGGCCCATAACCCATGCATAACCCCCAACAGGGAACACATACTATACGTTTCCAATGAATGGACCTTCTCTCATGATGGCAAGCATGATATCTGAACTGGCAACCAAGGATTCATGTCCCTACAAAAAGCTCAACTCATGGCTTCTTTCATAGGTCTATCTGCAACAGCAAGACCATCTCAATCTGTTGTTTTCAAATGGCAATTAAAGTTCATAAGCAGGATCCTTCTTTCATCTGTCTAAGAGCCTCTAAACACAGAATCAAAGCTTTGATTATGGGCTCCAAGTTTGAATTCAAGATGCCTTTAGAGCTGGCCCTCCTAATTAGGACCAACTGGCCATGTCATTTAAAGCTCAACTCCTCTTGTGTGCGCTGCCGAAGGCAAGGCAGCACGTGAAACTTTGAGCTCCTAGACTGTAACCACTACATGTACTACAAATCGATAGCAACTTTCCGCGACCTTCTGTTCTATATACACCAGCCAGAGAAAAGCAAGAATGTTGATTAGTTCCTGATTTTCCTCAAGGCCTCGCCTCTAACTAGAAATGACTCGCCTCTAGCTAGAAATGAGCTATCAGCTGCATCAAGCAAAGGATGGAGCCTAACCCTGTTTCCACATGCTCAAACACACATTTGGTGGCTTCTGAACAGCATCCCAACTATCACCTGCAGAACTGAATATTGCACAACAGTGTATATGGGGAAGCATTTTCCGGATCAATATCAAAGCAATGATTGGCCACCCGTACCGCTCGCTCTATGTCACTATGGACTTTACAAGCACCTAGTAAGCATTGCCATGCTAAACCCTCATCATTTCCAAATGGAAAGTTCTTGATCATGTCTTCTGCTTCTTCCAACTGCCCTGCCCGAGCAAGAAGGTCAACCACACACAGGTAATGATCCTCTGTGTATGCAACGCCATGATCTTTATCTATGGAGAGAAAAACTTGACTTATATTATCAACCCATCCTGAATGACTGCATGCATTAAGAACACAGCTAAAGGTGACTGGATTTGGCTTAATGTTATGTTGTTGCATCTGATGCAAGAGATCAACAACCTCCTCCATTAGCCCATTATGAGAAAGTGCTGTCATTAAGGCATTCCAATTCGCGACATTGCTCCTGGGCAATTGACCAAACGTGTGCCTTGCTTCTTGCAAACTCCCACACTTACCATACATGTCGATAAGGGCAGTTTTTACCATCCAACGCTCGTCTAACCCAAGCTTAACAATGGCATTAGCCATTTTCTGCCCTTCTTCAAGGGTGGCCAACATGGCACATGCATCCAAGGAGCATATAAAAGCTACTTCATCTGGCTGAACTCCTTCAAGCTGCATCGCATGGAAAAAATCAAGCGCCTCCTTGACGTGCCCATTTTCAGTGCACGATACAATGATTGCAGTCCATGATACAACATCCACATAGCGCATTTTTCCAAACACACTCCTTGCATCCCACATGCACTTGCACTTGCCATACATGCTGATTAGTGCATTATCTATCTCGACTCCATGCTCAAATCCCAATTCAACTATCTGTATATGTATCATTTGCCCATCTTCAAGGGATGCCAAGCTCGCACATGCATTTAGAGTACATACAAACGTTATCGCACTCGGTTTTGAACCTTCTAGATCCATCTGATGAAAGATTTCGAGCGCCACCTCCCCATATCCACTTTGCATACATGCACCAATCATGGTGTTCCAAGAAGCCGTATTCCTCTCGGGTGCCATTTTAAATGCTCGCATAGCATTGTTGAAATCCCCATTCTGCACAAAAACTGCAATCATTGCATTCCAAGCAATAGCGTCGCGGCGAGGCATTCCGCTAAACACACTCCATGCTACATGCAATTTCCCGTAGTTGCCGTACATTTTGACAAGTGCCGTTCCAACCACCACATCTTCGTCATATCCCGCCTCAAGGATAGCGACATGAAGCCCTAGCCCCTCCGCTAGGGCTTGCATGCTAGCACATGCATTGAGGGCACCAATGAAGGTGATCTTGTTAGGTTGGATGCCTTCCACATGCATCTGATGGTAGAGCTGAAGCGCCTCTATTCCATGGCCATGCTGGGCAAGCACAGAGATCATGGCGGTCCATGAGACGATATCTCTATGGGGCATGCGGCCAAACATGCAATGTGCATACTCAAGGCACCCATTATGACCATAAGCTTTGATGAGCATGTTCCAAGAGCACAAATTAGGGTAAGCGATGCTATCGAAGGCTGACCTGGCATCGTGGGCGCTACCACAGTTGCCGTACATTTCAATGAGGCAATTGCCGAGGTGGGTGTCGCCCACGTGTCCGTGTCTGATGAGACTGTCGTGGATACGCCGCCCATCGGGTAGAGCTTTTGATTGGCCCACGCGTTTCAGCAGAGAGGAAGCCCAGCTAGCAAGATTTGCTGACCCAGCCTCTAGCAGATCCGAGCGCATCAAGCGAGGGCATCAAAGCGGCATCTTCATCCTGCAGAAAACGGATTCAGACGAGTTCGTCGTGTCCGGGTAAAAGAGCCTATGCCACACTCATGCCCCTCACACAACACTCGAGGCCCTTGGCAATGCTGGTAAGAGCTCACATAAATTTTTATCTTTGAGCCTTAGGTTTTTCTTGAACATCTTAGCTTTAAATTTTGTCAGTTTGCTAAAATTTAAAAAATAGAATTCGGAGGTAAAAACAATAATGTTTCAGGTCCATTTTATATAGTATGCAGGTTTTTTTGTGAACACTGCTTGGAAATGATGGTATCATGGTAATGAAGCATATCCTACATATAATGGATTCAAAAGAGTTCTTTGTATCTAGGTAATGGGGTGGCCTATCCCACACTTGAATTAGACAAGAGTAATAGTGCCCATATCTACTCACGCCGCACGGCCTTAGTAATGGTGGTATTGAAGCGGCAATCACATGCCCGTCCATACTTTTAACATCCATTAGGCTTACAATAATATGTACCTCGAGTAGTGTTAGAAGAAAATTGTCCTTAGGAGATTTTTACATTGAAATAACAAAAAATTCAATTGAAATTTTTGTTGGCTTTAAACTTTATGGCTAAGACTTTTGGCATGTATAAATACCTTCAGTCTATCTGCAACAGCAAGACCATCTCAATCTGTTGTTTTCAAATGGCAATTAAAGTTCATAAGCAGGATCCTTCTTTCATCTGTCTAAGAGCCTCTAAACACAGAATCAAAGCTTTGATTATGGGCTCCAAGTTTGAATTCAAGATGCCTTTAGAGCTGGCCCTCCTAATTAGGACCAACTGGCCATGTCATTTAAAGCTCAACTCCTCTTGTGTGCGCTGCCGAAGGCAAGGCAGCACGTGAAACTTTGAGCTCCTAGACTGTAACCACTACATGTACTACAAATCGATAGCAACTTTCCGCGACCTTCTGTTCTATATACACCAGCCAGAGAAAAGCAAGAATGTTGATTAGTTCCTGATTTTCCTCAAGGCCTCGCCTCTAACTAGAAATGACTCGCCTCTAGCTAGAAATGAGCTATCAGCTGCATCAAGCAAAGGATGGAGCCTAACCCTGTTTCCACATGCTCAAACACACATTTGGTGGCTTCTGAACAGCATCCCAACTATCACCTGCAGAACTGAATATTGCACAACAGTGTATATGGGGAAGCATTTTCCGGATCAATATCAAAGCAATGATTGGCCACCCGTACCGCTCGCTCTATGTCACTATGGACTTTACAAGCACCTAGTAAGCATTGCCATGCTAAACCCTCATCATTTCCAAATGGAAAGTTCTTGATCATGTCTTCTGCTTCTTCCAACTGCCCTGCCCGAGCAAGAAGGTCAACCACACACAGGTAATGATCCTCTGTGTATGCAACGCCATGATCTTTATCTATGGAGAGAAAAACTTGACTTATATTATCAACCCATCCTGAATGACTGCATGCATTAAGAACACAGCTAAAGGTGACTGGATTTGGCTTAATGTTATGTTGTTGCATCTGATGCAAGAGATCAACAACCTCCTCCATTAGCCCATTATGAGAAAGTGCTGTCATTAAGGCATTCCAAGTCGCGACATTGCTCCTGGGCAATTGACCAAACGTGTGCCTTGCTTCTTGCAAACTCCCACACTTACCATACATGTCGATAAGGGCAGTTTTTACCATCCAACGCTCGTCTAACCCAAGCTTAACAATGGCATTAGCCATTTTCTGCCCTTCTTCAAGGGTGGCCAACATGGCACATGCATCCAAGGAGCATATAAAAGCTACTTCATCTGGCTGAACTCCTTCAAGCTGCATCGCATGGAAAAAACCAAGCGCCTCCTTGACGTGCCCATTTTCAGTGCACGATACAATGATTGCAGTCCATGATACAACATCCACATAGCGCATTTTTCCAAACACACTCCTTGCATCCCACATGCACTTGCACTTGCCATACATGCTGATTAGTGCATTATCTATCTCGACTCCATGCTCAAATCCCAATTCAACTATCTGTATATGTATCATTTGCCCATCTTCAAGGGATGCCAAGCTCGCACATGCATTTAGAGTACATACAAACGTTATCGCACTCGGTTTTGAACCTTCTAGATCCATCTGATGAAAGATTTCGAGCGCCACCTCCCCATATCCACTTTGCATACATGCACCAATCATGGTGTTCCAAGAAGCCGTATTCCTCTCGGGTGCCATTTTAAATGCTCGCATAGCATTGTTGAAATCCCCATTCTGCACAAAAACTGCAATCATTGCATTCCAAGCAATAGCGTCGCGGCGAGGCATTCCGCTAAACACACTCCATGCTACATGCAATTTCCCGTAGTTGCCGTACATTTTGACAAGTGCCGTTCCAACCACCACATCTTCGTCATATCCCGCCTCAAGGATAGCGACATGAAGCCCTAGCCCCTCCGCTAGGGCTTGCATGCTAGCACATGCATTGAGGGCACCAATGAAGGTGATCTTGTTAGGTTGGATGCCTTCCACATGCATCTGATGGTAGAGCTGAAGCGCCTCTATTCCATGGCCATGCTGGGCAAGCGCAGAGATCATGGCGGTCCATGAGACGATATCTCTATGGGGCATGCGGCCAAACATGCAATGTGCATACTCAAGGCACCCATTATGACCATAAGCTTTGATGAGCATGTTCCAAGAGCACAAATTAGGGTAAGCGATGCTATCGAAGGCTGACCTGGCATCGTGGGCGCTACCACAGTTGCCGTACATTTCAATGAGGCAATTGCCGAGGTGGGTGTCGCCCACGTGTCCGTGTCTGATGAGACTGTCGTGGATACGCCGCCCATCGGGTAGAGCTTTTGATTGGCCCACGCGTTTCAGCAGAGAGGAAGCCCAGCTAGCAAGATTTGCTGACCCAGCCTCTAGCAGATCCGAGCGCATCAAGCGAGGGCATCAAAGCGGCATCTTCATCCTGCAGAAAACGGATTCAGACGAGTTCGTCGTGTCCGGGTAAAAGAGCCTATGCCACACTCATGCCCCTCACACAACACTCGAGGCCCTTGGCAATGCTGGTAAGAGCTCACATAAATTTTTATCTTTGAGCCTTAGGTTTTTCTTGAACATCTTAGCTTTAAATTTTGTCAGTTTGCTAAAATTTAAAAAATAGAACTCGGAGGTAAAAACAATAATGTTTCAGGTCCATTTTATATAGTATGCAGGTTTTTTTGTGAACACTGCTTGGAAATGATGGTATCATGGTAATGAAGCATATCCTACATATAATGGATTCAAAAGAGTTCTTTGTATCTAGGTAATGGGGTGGCCTATCCCACACTTGAATTAGACAAGAGTAATAGTGCCCATATCTACTCACGCCGCACGGCCTTAGTAATGGTGGTATTGAAGCGGCAATCACATGCCCGTCCATACTTTTAACATCCATTAGGCTTACAATAATATGTACCTCGAGTAGTGTTAGAAGAAAATTGTCCTTAGGAGATTTTTACATTGAAATAACAAAAAATTCAATTGAAATTTTTGTTGGCTTTAAACTTTATGGCTAAGACTTTTGGCATGTATAAATACCTTCAGTCTATCTGCAACAGCAAGACCATCTCAATCTGTTGTTTTCAAATGGCAATTAAAGTTCATAAGCAGGATCCTTCTTTCATCTGTCTAAGAGCCTCTAAACACAGAATCAAAGCTTTGATTATGGGCTCCAAGTTTGAATTCAAGATGCCTTTAGAGCTGGCCCTCCTAATTAGGACCAACTGGCCATGTCATTTAAAGCTCAACTCCTCTTGTGTGCGCTGCCGAAGGCAAGGCAGCACGTGAAACTTTGAGCTCCTAGACTGTAACCACTACATGTACTACAAATCGATAGCAACTTTCCGCGACCTTCTGTTCTATATACACCAGCCAGAGAAAAGCAAGAATGTTGATTAGTTCCTGATTTTCCTCAAGGCCTCGCCTCTAACTAGAAATGACTCGCCTCTAGCTAGAAATGAGCTATCAGCTGCATCAAGCAAAGGATGGAGCCTAACCCTGTTTCCACATGCTCAAACACACATTTGGTGGCTTCTGAACAGCATCCCAACTATCACCTGCAGAACTGAATATTGCACAACAGTGTATATGGGGAAGCATTTTCCGGATCAATATCAAAGCAATGATTGGCCACCCGTACCGCTCGCTCTATGTCACTATGGACTTTACAAGCACCTAGTAAGCATTGCCATGCTAAACCCTCATCATTTCCAAATGGAAAGTTCTTGATCATGTCTTCTGCTTCTTCCAACTGCCCTGCCCGAGCAAGAAGGTCAACCACACACAGGTAATGATCCTCTGTGTATGCAACGCCATGATCTTTATCTATGGAGAGAAAAACTTGACTTATATTATCAACCCATCCTGAATGACTGCATGCATTAAGAACACAGCTAAAGGTGACTGGATTTGGCTTAATGTTATGTTGTTGCATCTGATGCAAGAGATCAACAACCTCCTCCATTAGCCCATTATGAGAAAGTGCTGTCATTAAGGCATTCCAAGTCGCGACATTGCTCCTGGGCAATTGACCAAACGTGTGCCTTGCTTCTTGCAAACTCCCACACTTACCATACATGTCGATAAGGGCAGTTTTTACCATCCAACGCTCGTCTAACCCAAGCTTAACAATGGCATTAGCCATTTTCTGCCCTTCTTCAAGGGTGGCCAACATGGCACATGCATCCAAGGAGCATATAAAAGCTACTTCATCTGGCTGAACTCCTTCAAGCTGCATCGCATGGAAAAAACCAAGCGCCTCCTTGACGTGCCCATTTTCAGTGCACGATACAATGATTGCAGTCCATGATACAACATCCACATAGCGCATTTTTCCAAACACACTCCTTGCATCCCACATGCACTTGCACTTGCCATACATGCTGATTAGTGCATTATCTATCTCGACTCCATGCTCAAATCCCAATTCAACTATCTGTATATGTATCATTTGCCCATCTTCAAGGGATGCCAAGCTCGCACATGCATTTAGAGTACATACAAACGTTATCGCACTCGGTTTTGAACCTTCTAGATCCATCTGATGAAAGATTTCGAGCGCCACCTCCCCATATCCACTTTGCATACATGCACCAATCATGGTGTTCCAAGAAGCCGTATTCCTCTCGGGTGCCATTTTAAATGCTCGCATAGCATTGTTGAAATCCCCATTCTGCACAAAAACTGCAATCATTGCATTCCAAGCAATAGCGTCGCGGCGAGGCATTCCGCTAAACACACTCCATGCTACATGCAATTTCCCGTAGTTGCCGTACATTTTGACAAGTGCCGTTCCAACCACCACATCTTCGTCATATCCCGCCTCAAGGATAGCGACATGAAGCCCTAGCCCCTCCGCTAGGGCTTGCATGCTAGCACATGCATTGAGGGCACCAATGAAGGTGATCTTGTTAGGTTGGATGCCTTCCACATGCATCTGATGGTAGAGCTGAAGCGCCTCTATTCCATGGCCATGCTGGGCAAGCACAGAGATCATGGCGGTCCATGAGACGATATCTCTATGGGGCATGCGGCCAAACATGCAATGTGCATACTCAAGGCACCCATTATGACCATAAGCTTTGATGAGCATGTTCCAAGAGCACAAATTAGGGTAAGCGATGCTATCGAAGGCTGACCTGGCATCGTGGGCGCTACCACAGTTGCCGTACATTTCAATGAGGCAATTGCCGAGGTGGGTGTCGCCCACGTGTCCGTGTCTGATGAGACTGTCGTGGATACGCCGCCCATCGGGTAGAGCTTTTGATTGGCCCACGCGTTTCAGCAGAGAGGAAGCCCAGCTAGCAAGATTTGCTGGCCCAGCTAGCAGATCCGAGCGCATCAAGCGAGGGCATCAAAGCGGCATCTTCATCCTGCAGAAAACGGATTCAGACGAGTTCGTCGTGTCCGGGTAAAAGAGCCTATGCCACACTCATGCCCCTCACACAACACTCGAGGCCCTTGGCAGAGCTCACATAAATTTTTATCTTTGAGCCTTAGGTTTTTCTTGAACATCTTAGCTTTAAATTTTGTCAGTTTGCTAAAATTTAAAAAATAGAATTCGGAGGTAAAAACAATAATGTTTCAGGTCCATTTTATATAGTATGCAGGTTTTTTTGTGAACACTGCTTGGAAATGATGGTATCATGGTAATGAAGCATATCCTACATATAATGGATTCAAAAGAGTTCTTTGTATCTAGGTAATGGGGTGCCTATCCCACACTTGAATTAGACAAGAGTAATAGTGCCCATAGCTACTCACGCCGCACGGCCTTAGTAATGGTGGTATTGAAGCGGCAATCACATGCCCGTCCATACTTTTAACATCCATTAGGCTTACAATAATATGTACCTCGAGTAGTGTTAGAAGAAAATTGTCCTTAGGAGATTTTTACATTGAAATAACAAAAAATTCAATTGAAATTTTTGTTGGCTTTAAACTTTATGGCTAAGACTTTTGGCATGTATAAATACCTTCAGTCTATCTGCAACAGCAAGACCATCTCAATCTGTTGTTTTCAAATGGCAATTAAAGTTCATAAGCAGGATCCTTCTTTCATCTGTCTAAGAGCCTCTAAACACAGAATCAAAGCTTTGATTATGGGCTCCAAGTTTGAATTCAAGATGCCTTTAGAGCTGGCCCTCCTAATTAGGACCAACTGGCCATGTCATTTAAAGCTCAACTCCTCTTGTGTGCGCTGCCGAAGGCAAGGCAGCACGTGAAACTTTGAGCTCCTAGACTGTAACCACTACATGTACTACAAATCGATAGCAACTTTCCGCGACCTTCTGTTCTATATACACCAGCCAGAGAAAAGCAAGAATGTTGATTAGTTCCTGATTTTCCTCAAGGCCTCGCCTCTAACTAGAAATGACTCGCCTCTAGCTAGAAATGAGCTATCAGCTGCATCAAGCAAAGGATGGAGCCTAACCCTGTTTCCACATGCTCAAACACACATTTGGTGGCTTCTGAACAGCATCCCAACTATCACCTGCAGAACTGAATATTGCACAACAATGTATGTGGGGAAGCATTTTCCGGATCAATATCAAAGCAATGATTGGCCACCCGTACCGCTCGCTCTATGTCACTATGGACTTTACAAGCACCTAGTAAGCATTGCCATGCTAAACCCTCATCATTTCCAAATGGAAAGTTCTTGATCATGTCTTCTGCTTCTTCCAACTGCCCTGCCCGAGCAAGAAGGTCAACCACACACAGGTAATGATCCTCTGTGTATGCAACGCCATGATCTTTATCTATGGAGAGAAAAACTTGACTTATATTATCAACCCATCCTGAATGACTGCATGCATTAAGAACACAGCTAAAGGTGACTGGATTTGGCTTAATGTTATGTTGTTGCATCTGATGCAAGAGATCAACAACCTCCTCCATTAGCCCATTATGAGAAAGTGCTGTCATTAAGGCATTCCAAGTCGCGACATTGCTCCTGGGCAATTGACCAAACGTGTGCCTTGCTTCTTGCAAACTCCCACACTTACCATACATGTCGATAAGGGCAGTTTTTACCATCCAACGCTCGTCTAACCCAAGCTTAACAATGGCATTAGCCATTTTCTGCCCTTCTTCAAGGGTGGCCAACATGGCACATGCATCCAAGGAGCATATAAAAGCTACTTCATCTGGCTGAACTCCTTCAAGCTGCATCGCATGGAAAAAATCAAGCGCCTCCTTGACGTGCCCATTTTCAGTGCACGATACAATGATTGCAGTCCATGATACAACATCCACATAGCGCATTTTTCCAAACACACTCCTTGCATCCCACATGCACTTGCACTTGCCATACATGCTGATTAGTGCATTATCTATCTCGACTCCATGCTCAAATCCCAATTCAACTATCTGTATATGTATCATTTGCCCATCTTCAAGGGATGCCAAGCTCGCACATGCATTTAGAGTACATACAAACGTTATCGCACTCGGTTTTGAACCTTCTAGATCCATCTGATGAAAGATTTCGAGCGCCACCTCCCCATATCCACTTTGCATACATGCACCAATCATGGTGTTCCAAGAAGCCGTATTCCTCTCGGGTGCCATTTTAAATGCTCGCATAGCATTGTTGAAATCCCCATTCTGCACAAAAACTGCAATCATTGCATTCCAAGCAATAGCGTCGCGGCGAGGCATTCCGCTAAACACACTCCATGCTACATGCAATTTCCCGTAGTTGCCGTACATTTTGACAAGTGCCGTTCCAACCACCACATCTTCGTCATATCCCGCCTCAAGGATAGCGACATGAAGCCCTAGCCCCTCCGCTAGGGCTTGCATGCTAGCACATGCATTGAGGGCACCAATGAAGGTGATCTTGTTAGGTTGGATGCCTTCCACATGCATCTGATGGTAGAGCTGAAGCGCCTCTATTCCATGGCCATGCTGGGCAAGCACAGAGATCATGGCGGTCCATGAGACGATATCTCTATGGGGCATGCGGCCAAACATGCAATGTGCATACTCAAGGCACCCATTATGACCATAAGCTTTGATGAGCATGTTCCAAGAGCACAAATTAGGGTAAGCGATGCTATCGAAGGCTGACCTGGCATCGTGGGCGCTACCACAGTTGCCGTACATTTCAATGAGGCAATTGCCGAGGTGGGTGTCGCCCACGTGTCCGTGTCTGATGAGACTGTCGTGGATACGCCGCCCATCGGGTAGAGCTTTTGATTGGCCCACGCGTTTCAGCAGAGAGGAAGCCCAGCTAGCAAGATTTGCTGACCCAGCCTCTAGCAGATCCGAGCGCATCAAGCGAGGGCATCAAAGCGGCATCTTCATCCTGCAGAAAACGGATTCAGACGAGTTCGTCGTGTCCGGGTAAAAGAGCCTATGCCACACTCATGCCCCTAACACAACACTCGAGGCCCTTGGCAATGCTGGTAAGAGCTCACATAAATTTTTATCTTTGAGCCTTAGGTTTTTCTTGAACATCTTAGCTTTAAATTTTGTCAGTTTGCTAAAATTTAAAAAATAGAATTCGGAGGTAAAAACAATAATGTTTCAGGTCCATTTTATATAGTATGCAGGTTTTTTTGTGAACACTGCTTGGAAATGATGGTATCATGGTAATGAAGCATATCCTACATATAATGGATTCAAAAGAGTTCTTTGTATCTAGGTAATGGGGTGGCCTATCCCACACTTGAATTAGACAAGAGTAATAGTGCCCATATCTACTCACGCCGCACGGCCTTAGTAATGGTGGTATTGAAGCGGCAATCACATGCCCGTCCATACTTTTAACATCCATTAGGCTTACAATAATATGTACCTCGAGTAGTGTTAGAAGAAAATTGTCCTTAGGAGATTTTTACATTGAAATAACAAAAAATTCAATTGAAATTTTTGTTGGCTTTAAACTTTATGGCTAAGACTTTTGGCATGTATAAATACCTTCAGTCTATCTGCAACAGCAAGACCATCTCAATCTGTTGTTTTCAAATGGCAATTAAAGTTCATAAGCAGGATCCTTCTTTCATCTGTCTAAGAGCCTCTAAACACAGAATCAAAGCTTTGATTATGGGCTCCAAGTTTGAATTCAAGATGCCTTTAGAGCTGGCCCTCCTAATTAGGACCAACTGGCCATGTCATTTAAAGCTCAACTCCTCTTGTGTGCGCTGCCGAAGGCAAGGCAGCACGTGAAACTTTGAGCTCCTAGACTGTAACCACTACATGTACTACAAATCGATAGCAACTTTCCGCGACCTTCTGTTCTATATACACCAGCCAGAGAAAAGCAAGAATGTTGATTAGTTCCTGATTTTCCTCAAGGCCTCGCCTCTAACTAGAAATGACTCGCCTCTAGCTAGAAATGAGCTATCAGCTGCATCAAGCAAAGGATGGAGCCTAACCCTGTTTCCACATGCTCAAACACACATTTGGTGGCTTCTGAACAGCATCCCAACTATCACCTGCAGAACTGAATATTGCACAACAGTGTATATGGGGAAGCATTTTCCGGATCAATATCAAAGCAATGATTGGCCACCCGTACCGCTCGCTCTATGTCACTATGGACTTTACAAGCACCTAGTAAGCATTGCCATGCTAAACCCTCATCATTTCCAAATGGAAAGTTCTTGATCATGTCTTCTGCTTCTTCCAACTGCCCTGCCCGAGCAAGAAGGTCAACCACACACAGGTAATGATCCTCTGTGTATGCAACGCCATGATCTTTATCTATGGAGAGAAAAACTTGACTTATATTATCAACCCATCCTGAATGACTGCATGCATTAAGAACACAGCTAAAGGTGACTGGATTTGGCTTAATGTTATGTTGTTGCATCTGATGCAAGAGATCAACAACCTCCTCCATTAGCCCATTATGAGAAAGTGCTGTCATTAAGGCATTCCAAGTCGCGACATTGCTCCTGGGCAATTGACCAAACGTGTGCCTTGCTTCTTGCAAACTCCCACACTTACCATACATGTCGATAAGGGCAGTTTTTACCATCCAACGCTCGTCTAACCCAAGCTTAACAATGGCATTAGCCATTTTCTGCCCTTCTTCAAGGGTGGCCAACATGGCACATGCATCCAAGGAGCATATAAAAGCTACTTCATCTGGCTGAACTCCTTCAAGCTGCATCGCATGGAAAAAATCAAGCGCCTCCTTGACGTGCCCATTTTCAGTGCACGATACAATGATTGCAGTCCATGATACAACATCCACATAGCGCATTTTTCCAAACACACTCCTTGCATCCCACATGCACTTGCACTTGCCATACATGCTGATTAGTGCATTATCTATCTCGACTCCATGCTCAAATCCCAATTCAACTATCTGTATATGTATCATTTGCCCATCTTCAAGGGATGCCAAGCTCGCACATGCATTTAGAGTACATACAAACGTTATCGCACTCGGTTTTGAACCTTCTAGATCCATCTGATGAAAGATTTCGAGCGCCACCTCCCCATATCCACTTTGCATACATGCACCAATCATGGTGTTCCAAGAAGCCGTATTCCTCTCGGGTGCCATTTTAAATGCTCGCATAGCATTGTTGAAATCCCCATTCTGCACAAAAACTGCAATCATTGCATTCCAAGCAATAGCGTCGCGGCGAGGCATTCCGCTAAACACACTCCATGCTACATGCAATTTCCCGTAGTTGCCGTACATTTTGACAAGTGCCGTTCCAACCACCACATCTTCGTCATATCCCGCCTCAAGGATAGCGACATGAAGCCCTAGCCCCTCCGCTAGGGCTTGCATGCTAGCACATGCATTGAGGGCACCAATGAAGGTGATCTTGTTAGGTTGGATGCCTTCCACATGCATCTGATGGTAGAGCTGAAGCGCCTCTATTCCATGGCCATGCTGGGCAAGCACAGAGATCATGGCGGTCCATGAGACGATATCTCTATGGGGCATGCGGCCAAACATGCAATGTGCGTACTCAAGGCACCCATTATGACCATAAGCTTTGATGAGCATGTTCCAAGAGCACAAATTAGGGTAAGCGATGCTATCGAAGGCTGACCTGGCATCGTGGGCGCTACCACAGTTGCCGTACATTTCAATGAGGCAATTGCCGAGGTGGGTGTCGCCCACGTGTCCGTGTCTGATGAGACTGTCGTGGATACGCCGCCCATCGGGTAGAGCTTTTGATTGGCCCACGCGTTTCAGCAGAGAGGAAGCCCAGCTAGCAAGATTTGCTGACCCAGCCTCTAGCAGATCCGAGCGCATCAAGCGAGGGCATCAAAGCGGCATCTTCATCCTGCAGAAAACGGATTCAGACGAGTTCGTCGTGTCCGGGTAAAAGAGCCTATGCCACACTCATGCCCCTAACACAACACTCGAGGCCCTTGGCAATGCTGGTAAGAGCTCACATAAATTTTTATCTTTGAGCCTTAGGTTTTTCTTGAACATCTTAGCTTTAAATTTTGTCAGTTTGCTAAAATTTAAAAAATAGAATTCGGAGGTAAAAACAATTATGTTTCAGGTCCATTTTATATAGTATGCAGGTTTTTTTGTGAACACTGCTTGGAAATGATGGTATCATGGTAATGAAGCATATCCTACATATAATGGATTCAAAAGAGTTCTTTGTATCTAGGTAATGGGGTGGCCTATCCCACACTTGAATTAGACAAGAGTAATAGTGCCCATATCTACTCACGCCGCACGGCCTTAGTAATGGTGGTATTGAAGCGGCAATCACATGCCCGTCCATACTTTTAACATCCATTAGGCTTACAATAATATGTACCTCGAGTAGTGTTAGAAGAAAATTGTCCTTAGGAGATTTTTACATTGAAATAACAAAAAATTCAATTGAAATTTTTGTTGGCTTTAAACTTTATGGCTAAGACTTTTGGCATGTATAAATACCTTCAGTCTATCTGCAACAGCAAGACCATCTCAATCTGTTGTTTTCAAATGGCAATTAAAGTTCATAAGCAGGATCCTTCTTTCATCTGTCTAAGAGCCTCTAAACACAGAATCAAAGCTTTGATTATGGGCTCCAAGTTTGAATTCAAGATGCCTTTAGAGCTGGCCCTCCTAATTAGGACCAACTGGCCATGTCATTTAAAGCTCAACTCCTCTTGTGTGCGCTGCCGAAGGCAAGGCAGCACGTGAAACTTTGAGCTCCTAGACTGTAACCACTACATGTACTACAAATCGATAGCAACTTTCCGCGACCTTCTGTTCTATATACACCAGCCAGAGAAAAGCAAGAATGTTGATTAGTTCCTGATTTTCCTCAAGGCCTCGCCTCTAACTAGAAATGACTCGCCTCTAGCTAGAAATGAGCTATCAGCTGCATCAAGCAAAGGATGGAGCCTAACCCTGTTTCCACATGCTCAAACACACATTTGGTGGCTTCTGAACAGCATCCCAACTATCACCTGCAGAACTGAATATTGCACAACAGTGTATATGGGGAAGCATTTTCCGGATCAATATCAAAGCAATGATTGGCCACCCGTACCGCTCGCTCTATGTCACTATGAACTTTACAAGCACCTAGTAAGCATTGCCATGCTAAACCCTCATCATTTCCAAATGGAAAGTTCTTGATCATGTCTTCTGCTTCTTCCAACTGCCCTGCCCGAGCAAGAAGGTCAACCACACACAGGTAATGATCCTCTGTGTATGCAACGCCATGATCTTTATCTATGGAGAGAAAAACTTGACTTATATTATCAACCCATCCTGAATGACTGCATGCATTAAGAACACAGCTAAAGGTGACTGGATTTGGCTTAATGTTATGTTGTTGCATCTGATGCAAGAGATCAACAACCTCCTCCATTAGCCCATTATGAGAAAGTGCTGTCATTAAGGCATTCCAAGTCGCGACATTGCTCCTGGGCAATTGACCAAACGTGTGCCTTGCTTCTTGCAAACTCCCACACTTACCATACATGTCGATAAGGGCAGTTTTTACCATCCAACGCTCGTCTAACCCAAGCTTAACAATGGCATTAGCCATTTTCTGCCCTTCTTCAAGGGTGGCCAACATGGCACATGCATCCAAGGAGCATATAAAAGCTACTTCATCTGGCTGAACTCCTTCAAGCTGCATCGCATGGAAAAAACCAAGCGCCTCCTTGACGTGCCCATTTTCAGTGCACGATACAATGATTGCAGTCCATGATACAACATCCACATAGCGCATTTTTCCAAACACACTCCTTGCATCCCACATGCACTTGCACTTGCCATACATGCTGATTAGTGCATTATCTATCTCGACTCCATGCTCAAATCCCAATTCAACTATCTGTATATGTATCATTTGCCCATCTTCAAGGGATGCCAAGCTCGCACATGCATTTAGAGTACATACAAACGTTATCGCACTCGGTTTTGAACCTTCTAGATCCATCTGATGAAAGATTTCGAGCGCCACCTCCCCATATCCACTTTGCATACATGCACCAATCATGGTGTTCCAAGAAGCCGTATTCCTCTCGGGTGCCATTTTAAATGCTCGCATAGCATTGTTGAAATCCCCATTCTGCACAAAAACTGCAATCATTGCATTCCAAGCAATAGCGTCGCGGCGAGGCATTCCGCTAAACACACTCCATGCTACATGCAATTTCCCGTAGTTGCCGTACATTTTGACAAGTGCCGTTCCAACCACCACATCTTCGTCATATCCCGCCTCAAGGATAGCGACATGAAGCCCTAGCCCCTCCGCTAGGGCTTGCATGCTAGCACATGCATTGAGGGCACCAATGAAGGTGATCTTGTTAGGTTGGATGCCTTCCACATGCATCTGATGGTAGAGCTGAAGCGCCTCTATTCCATGGCCATGCTGGGCAAGCGCAGAGATCATGGCGGTCCATGAGACGATATCTCTATGGGGCATGCGGCCAAACATGCAATGTGCATACTCAAGGCACCCATTATGACCATAAGCTTTGATGAGCATGTTCCAAGAGCACAAATTAGGGTAAGCGATGCTATCGAAGGCTGACCTGGCATCGTGGGCGCTACCACAGTTGCCGTACATTTCAATGAGGCAATTGCCGAGGTGGGTGTCGCCCACGTGTCCGTGTCTGATGAGACTGTCGTGGATACGCCGCCCATCGGGTAGAGCTTTTGATTGGCCCACGCGTTTCAGCAGAGAGGAAGCCCAGCTAGCAAGATTTGCTGACCCAGCCTCTAGCAGATCCGAGCGCATCAAGCGAGGGCATCAAAGCGGCATCTTCATCCTGCAGAAAACGGATTCAGACGAGTTCGTCGTGTCCGGGTAAAAGAGCCTATGCCACACTCATGCCCCTCACACAACACTCGAGGCCCTTGGCAATGCTGGTAAGAGCTCACATAAATTTTTATCTTTGAGCCTTAGGTTTTTCTTGAACATCTTAGCTTTAAATTTTGTCAGTTTGCTAAAATTTAAAAAATAGAATTCGGAGGTAAAAACAATAATGTTTCAGGTCCATTTTATATAGTATGCAGGTTTTTTTGTGAACACTGCTTGGAAATGATGGTATCATGGTAATGAAGCATATCCTACATATAATGGATTCAAAAGAGTTCTTTGTATCTAGGTAATGGGGTGGCCTATCCCACACTTGAATTAGACAAGAGTAATAGTGCCCATATCTACTCACGCCGCACGGCCTTAGTAATGGTGGTATTACACTTACCATACATGTCGATAAGGGCAGTTTTTACCATCCAACGCTCGTCTAACCCAAGCTTAACAATGGCATTAGCCATTTTCTGCCCTTCTTCAAGGGTGGCCAACATGGCACATGCATCCAAGGAGCATATAAAAGCTACTTCATCTGGCTGAACTCCTTCAAGCTGCATCGCATGGAAAAAACGAAGCGCCTCCTTGACGTGCCCATTTTCAGTGCACGATACAATGATTGCAGTCCATGATACAACATCCACATAGCGCATTTTTCCAAACACACTCCTTGCATCCCACATGCACTTGCACTTGCCATACATGCTGATTAGTGCATTATCTATCTCGACTCCATGCTCAAATCCCAATTCAACTATCTGTATATGTATCATTTGCCCATCTTCAAGGGATGCCAAGCTCGCACATGCATTTAGAGTACATACAAACGTTATCGCACTCGGTTTTGAACCTTCTAGATCCATCTGATGAAAGATTTCGAGCGCCACCTCCCCATATCCACTTTGCATACATGCACCAATCATGGTGTTCCAAGAAGCCGTATTCCTCTCGGGTGCCATTTTAAATGCTCGCATAGCATTGTTGAAATCCCCATTCTGCACAAAAACTGCAATCATTGCATTCCAAGCAATAGCGTCGCGGCGAGGCATTCCGCTAAACACACTCCATGCTACATGCAATTTCCCGTAGTTGCCGTACATTTTGACAAGTGCCGTTCCAACCACCACATCTTCGTCATATCCCGCCTCAAGGATAGCGACATGAAGCCCTAGCCCCTCCGCTAGGGCTTGCATGCTAGCACATGCATTGAGGGCACCAATGAAGGTGATCTTGTTAGGTTGGATGCCTTCCACATGCATCTGATGGTAGAGCTGAAGCGCCTCTATTCCATGGCCATGCTGGGCAAGCGCAGAGATCATGGCGGTCCATGAGACGATATCTCTATGGGGCATGCGGCCAAACATGCAATGTGCATACTCAAGGCACCCATTATGACCATAAGCTTTGATGAGCATGTTCCAAGAGCACAAATTAGGGTAAGCGATGCTATCGAAGGCTGACCTGGCATCGTGGGCGCTACCACAGTTGCCGTACATTTCAATGAGGCAATTGCCGAGGTGGGTGTCGCCCACGTGTCCGTGTCTGATGAGACTGTCGTGGATACGCCGCCCATCGGGTAGAGCTTTTGATTGGCCCACGCGTTTCAGCAGAGAGGAAGCCCAGCTAGCAAGATTTGCTGACCCAGCCTCTAGCAGATCCGAGCGCATCAAGCGAGGGCATCAAAGCGGCATCTTCATCCTGCAGAAAACGGATTCAGACGAGTTCGTCGTGTCCGGGTAAAAGAGCCTATGCCACACTCATGCCCCTCACACAACACTCGAGGCCCTTGGCAATGCTGGTAAGAGCTCACATAAATTTTTATCTTTGAGCCTTAGGTTTTTCTTGAACATCTTAGCTTTAAATTTTGTCAGTTTGCTAAAATTTAAAAAATAGAATTCGGAGGTAAAAACAATAATGTTTCAGGTCCATTTTATATAGTATGCAGGTTTTTTTGTGAACACTGCTTGGAAATGATGGTATCATGGTAATGAAGCATATCCTACATATAATGGATTCAAAAGAGTTCTTTGTATCTAGGTAATGGGGTGGCCTATCCCACACTTGAATTAGACAAGAGTAATAGTGCCCATATCTACTCACGCCGCACGGCCTTAGTAATGGTGGTATTGAAGCGGCAATCACATGCCCGTCCATACTTTTAACATCCATTAGGCTTACAATAATATGTACCTCGAGTAGTGTTAGAAGAAAATTGTCCTTAGGAGATTTTTACATTGAAATAACAAAAAATTCAATTGAAATTTTTGTTGGCTTTAAACTTTATGGCTAAGACTTTTGGCATGTATAAATACCTTCAGTCTATCTGCAACAGCAAGACCATCTCAATCTGTTGTTTTCAAATGGCAATTAAAGTTCATAAGCAGGATCCTTCTTTCATCTGTCTAAGAGCCTCTAAACACAGAATCAAAGCTTTGATTATGGGCTCCAAGTTTGAATTCAAGATGCCTTTAGAGCTGGCCCTCCTAATTAGGACCAACTGGCCATGTCATTTAAAGCTCAACTCCTCTTGTGTGCGCTGCCGAAGGCAAGGCAGCACGTGAAACTTTGAGCTCCTAGACTGTAACCACTACATGTACTACAAATCGATAGCAACTTTCCGCGACCTTCTGTTCTATATACACCAGCCAGAGAAAAGCAAGAATGTTGATTAGTTCCTGATTTTCCTCAAGGCCTCGCCTCTAACTAGAAATGACTCGCCTCTAGCTAGAAATGAGCTATCAGCTGCATCAAGCAAAGGATGGAGCCTAACCCTGTTTCCACATGCTCAAACACACATTTGGTGGCTTCTGAACAGCATCCCAACTATCACCTGCAGAACTGAATATTGCACAACAGTGTATATGGGGAAGCATTTTCCGGATCAATATCAAAGCAATGATTGGCCACCCGTACCGCTCGCTCTATGTCACTATGGACTTTACAAGCACCTAGTAAGCATTGCCATGCTAAACCCTCATCATTTCCAAATGGAAAGTTCTTGATCATGTCTTCTGCTTCTTCCAACTGCCCTGCCCGAGCAAGAAGGTCAACCACACACAGGTAATGATCCTCTGTGTATGCAACGCCATGATCTTTATCTATGGAGAGAAAAACTTGACTTATATTATCAACCCATCCTGAATGACTGCATGCATTAAGAACACAGCTAAAGGTGACTGGATTTGGCTTAATGTTATGTTGTTGCATCTGATGCAAGAGATCAACAACCTCCTCCATTAGCCCATTATGAGAAAGTGCTGTCATTAAGGCATTCCAAGTCGCGACATTGCTCCTGGGCAATTGACCAAACGTGTGCCTTGCTTCTTGCAAACTCCCACACTTACCATACATGTCGATAAGGGCAGTTTTTACCATCCAACGCTCGTCTAACCCAAGCTTAACAATGGCATTAGCCATTTTCTGCCCTTCTTCAAGGGTGGCCAACATGGCACATGCATCCAAGGAGCATATAAAAGCTACTTCATCTGGCTGAACTCCTTCAAGCTGCATCGCATGGAAAAAACCAAGCGCCTCCTTGACGTGCCCATTTTCAGTGCACGATACAATGATTGCAGTCCATGATACAACATCCACATAGCGCATTTTTCCAAACACACTCCTTGCATCCCACATGCACTTGCACTTGCCATACATGCTGATTAGTGCATTATCTATCTCGACTCCATGCTCAAATCCCAATTCAACTATCTGTATATGTATCATTTGCCCATCTTCAAGGGATGCCAAGCTCGCACATGCATTTAGAGTACATACAAACGTTATCGCACTCGGTTTTGAACCTTCTAGATCCATCTGATGAAAGATTTCGAGCGCCACCTCCCCATATCCACTTTGCATACATGCACCAATCATGGTGTTCCAAGAAGCCGTATTCCTCTCGGGTGCCATTTTAAATGCTCGCATAGCATTGTTGAAATCCCCATTCTGCACAAAAACTGCAATCATTGCATTCCAAGCAATAGCGTCGCGGCGAGGCATTCCGCTAAACACACTCCATGCTACATGCAATTTCCCGTAGTTGCCGTACATTTTGACAAGTGCCGTTCCAACCACCACATCTTCGTCATATCCCGCCTCAAGGATAGCGACATGAAGCCCTAGCCCCTCCGCTAGGGCTTGCATGCTAGCACATGCATTGAGGGCACCAATGAAGGTGATCTTGTTAGGTTGGATGCCTTCCACATGCATCTGATGGTAGAGCTGAAGCGCCTCTATTCCATGGCCATGCTGGGCAAGCACAGAGATCATGGCGGTCCATGAGACGATATCTCTATGGGGCATGCGGCCAAACATGCAATGTGCATACTCAAGGCACCCATTATGACCATAAGCTTTGATGAGCATGTTCCAAGAGCACAAATTAGGGTAAGCGATGCTATCGAAGGCTGACCTGGCATCGTGGGCGCTACCACAGTTGCCGTACATTTCAATGAGGCAATTGCCGAGGTGGGTGTCGCCCACGTGTCCGTGTCTGATGAGACTGTCGTGGATACGCCGCCCATCGGGTAGAGCTTTTGATTGGCCCACGCGTTTCAGCAGAGAGGAAGCCCAGCTAGCAAGATTTGCTGACCCAGCCTCTAGCAGATCCGAGCGCATCAAGCGAGGGCATCAAAGCGGCATCTTCATCCTGCAGAAAACGGATTCAGACGAGTTCGTCGTGTCCGGGTAAAAGAGCCTATGCCACACTCATGCCCCTCACACAACACTCGAGGCCCTTGGCAATGCTGGTAAGAGCTCACATAAATTTTTATCTTTGAGCCTTAGGTTTTTCTTGAACATCTTAGCTTTAAATTTTGTCAGTTTGCTAAAATTTAAAAAATAGAATTCGGAGGTAAAAACAATAATGTTTCAGGTCCATTTTATATAGTATGCAGGTTTTTTTGTGAACACTGCTTGGAAATGATGGTATCATGGTAATGAAGCATATCCTACATATAATGGATTCAAAAGAGTTCTTTGTATCTAGGTAATGGGGTGGCCTATCCCACACTTGAATTAGACAAGAGTAATAGTGCCCATATCTACTCACGCCGCACGGCCTTAGTAATGGTGGTATTGAAGCGGCAATCACATGCCCGTCCATACTTTTAACATCCATTAGGCTTACAATAATATGTACCTCGAGTAGTGTTAGAAGAAAATTGTCCTTAGGAGATTTTTACATTGAAATAACAAAAAATTCAATTGAAATTTTTGTTGGCTTTAAACTTTATGGCTAAGACTTTTGGCATGTATAAATACCTTCAGTCTATCTGCAACAGCAAGACCATCTCAATCTGTTGTTTTCAAATGGCAATTAAAGTTCATAAGCAGGATCCTTCTTTCATCTGTCTAAGAGCCTCTAAACACAGAATCAAAGCTTTGATTATGGGCTCCAAGTTTGAATTCAAGATGCCTTTAGAGCTGGCCCTCCTAATTAGGACCAACTGGCCATGTCATTTAAAGCTCAACTCCTCTTGTGTGCGCTGCCGAAGGCAAGGCAGCACGTGAAACTTTGAGCTCCTAGACTGTAACCACTACATGTACTACAAATCGATAGCAACTTTCCGCGACCTTCTGTTCTATATACACCAGCCAGAGAAAAGCAAGAATGTTGATTAGTTCCTGATTTTCCTCAAGGCCTCGCCTCTAACTAGAAATGACTCGCCTCTAGCTAGAAATGAGCTATCAGCTGCATCAAGCAAAGGATGGAGCCTAACCCTGTTTCCACATGCTCAAACACACATTTGGTGGCTTCTGAACAGCATCCCAACTATCACCTGCAGAACTGAATATTGCACAACAGTGTATATGGGGAAGCATTTTCCGGATCAATATCAAAGCAATGATTGGCCACCCGTACCGCTCGCTCTATGTCACTATGGACTTTACAAGCACCTAGTAAGCATTGCCATGCTAAACCCTCATCATTTCCAAATGGAAAGTTCTTGATCATGTCTTCTGCTTCTTCCAACTGCCCTGCCCGAGCAAGAAGGTCAACCACACACAGGTAATGATCCTCTGTGTATGCAACGCCATGATCTTTATCTATGGAGAGAAAAACTTGACTTATATTATCAACCCATCCTGAATGACTGCATGCATTAAGAACACAGCTAAAGGTGACTGGATTTGGCTTAATGTTATGTTGTTGCATCTGATGCAAGAGATCAACAACCTCCTCCATTAGCCCATTATGAGAAAGTGCTGTCATTAAGGCATTCCAAGTCGCGACATTGCTCCTGGGCAATTGACCAAACGTGTGCCTTGCTTCTTGCAAACTCCCACACTTACCATACATGTCGATAAGGGCAGTTTTTACCATCCAACGCTCGTCTAACCCAAGCTTAACAATGGCATTAGCCATTTTCTGCCCTTCTTCAAGGGTGGCCAACATGGCACATGCATCCAAGGAGCATATAAAAGCTACTTCATCTGGCTGAACTCCTTCAAGCTGCATCGCATGGAAAAAATCAAGCGCCTCCTTGACGTGCCCATTTTCAGTGCACGATACAATGATTGCAGTCCATGATACAACATCCACATAGCGCATTTTTCCAAACACACTCCTTGCATCCCACATGCACTTGCACTTGCCATACATGCTGATTAGTGCATTATCTATCTCGACTCCATGCTCAAATCCCAATTCAACTATCTGTATATGTATCATTTGCCCATCTTCAAGGGATGCCAAGCTCGCACATGCATTTAGAGTACATACAAACGTTATCGCACTCGGTTTTGAACCTTCTAGATCCATCTGATGAAAGATTTCGAGCGCCACCTCCCCATATCCACTTTGCATACATGCACCAATCATGGTGTTCCAAGAAGCCGTATTCCTCTCGGGTGCCATTTTAAATGCTCGCATAGCATTGTTGAAATCCCCATTCTGCACAAAAACTGCAATCATTGCATTCCAAGCAATAGCGTCGCGGCGAGGCATTCCGCTAAACACACTCCATGCTACATGCAATTTCCCGTAGTTGCCGTACATTTTGACAAGTGCCGTTCCAACCACCACATCTTCGTCATATCCCGCCTCAAGGATAGCGACATGAAGCCCTAGCCCCTCCGCTAGGGCTTGCATGCTAGCACATGCATTGAGGGCACCAATGAAGGTGATCTTGTTAGGTTGGATGCCTTCCACATGCATCTGATGGTAGAGCTGAAGCGCCTCTATTCCATGGCCATGCTGGGCAAGCACAGAGATCATGGCGGTCCATGAGACGATATCTCTATGGGGCATGCGGCCAAACATGCAATGTGCATACTCAAGGCACCCATTATGACCATAAGCTTTGATGAGCATGTTCCAAGAGCACAAATTAGGGTAAGCGATGCTATCGAAGGCTGACCTGGCATCGTGGGCGCTACCACAGTCGCCGTACATTTCAATGAGGCAATTGCCGAGGTGGGTGTCGCCCACGTGTCCGTGTCTGATGAGACTGTCGTGGATACGCCGCCCATCGGGTAGAGCTTTTGATTGGCCCACGCGTTTCAGCAGAGAGGAAGCCCAGCTAGCAAGATTTGCTGACCCAGCCTCTAGCAGATCCGAGCGCATCAAGCGAGGGCATCAAAGCGGCATCTTCATCCTGCAGAAAACGGATTCAGACGAGTTCGTCGTGTCCGGGTAAAAGAGCCTATGCCACACTCATGCCCCTCACACAACACTCGAGGCCCTTGGCAATGCTGGTAAGAGCTCACATAAATTTTTATCTTTGAGCCTTAGGTTTTTCTTGAACATCTTAGCTTTAAATTTTGTCAGTTTGCTAAAATTTAAAAAATAGAATTCGGAGGTAAAAACAATAATGTTTCAGGTCCATTTTATATAGTATGCAGGTTTTTTTGTGAACACTGCTTGGAAATGATGGTATCATGGTAATGAAGCATATCCTACATATAATGGATTCAAAAGAGTTCTTTGTATCTAGGTAATGGGGTGGCCTATCCCACACTTGAATTAGACAAGAGTAATAGTGCCCATATCTGCTCACGCCGCACGGCCTTAGTAATGGTGGTATTGAAGCGGCAATCACATGCCCGTCCATACTTTTAACATCCATTAGGCTTACAATAATATGTACCTCGAGTAGTGTTAGAAGAAAATTGTCCTTAGGAGATTTTTACATTGAAATAACAAAAAATTCAATTGAAATTTTTGTTGGCTTTAAACTTTATGGCTAAGACTTTTGGCATGTATAAATACCTTCAGTCTATCTGCAACAGCAAGACCATCTCAATCTGTTGTTTTCAAATGGCAATTAAAGTTCATAAGCAGGATCCTTCTTTCATCTGTCTAAGAGCCTCTAAACACAGAATCAAAGCTTTGATTATGGGCTCCAAGTTTGAATTCAAGATGCCTTTAGAGCTGGCCCTCCTAATTAGGACCAACTGGCCATGTCATTTAAAGCTCAACTCCTCTTGTGTGCGCTGCCGAAGGCAAGGCAGCACGTGAAACTTTGAGCTCCTAGACTGTAACCACTACATGTACTACAAATCGATAGCAACTTTCCGCGACCTTCTGTTCTATATACACCAGCCAGAGAAAAGCAAGAATGTTGATTAGTTCCTGATTTTCCTCAAGGCCTCGCCTCTAACTAGAAATGACTCGCCTCTAGCTAGAAATGAGCTATCAGCTGCATCAAGCAAAGGATGGAGCCCAACCCTGTTTCCACATGCTCAAACACACATTTGGTGGCTTCTGAACAGCATCCCAACTATCACCTGCAGAACTGAATATTGCACAACAGTGTATATGGGGAAGCATTTTCCGGATCAATATCAAAGCAATGATTGGCCACCCGTACCGCTCGCTCTATGTCACTATGGACTTTACAAGCACCTAGTAAGCATTGCCATGCTAAACCCTCATCATTTCCAAATGGAAAGTTCTTGATCATGTCTTCTGCTTCTTCCAACTGCCCTGCCCGAGCAAGAAGGTCAACCACACACAGGTAATGATCCTCTGTGTATGCAACGCCATGATCTTTATCTATGGAGAGAAAAACTTGACTTATATTATCAACCCATCCTGAATGACTGCATGCATTAAGAACACAGCTAAAGGTGACTGGATTTGGCTTAATGTTATGTTGTTGCATCTGATGCAAGAGATCAACAACCTCCTCCATTAGCCCATTATGAGAAAGTGCTGTCATTAAGGCATTCCAAGTCGCGACATTGCTCCTGGGCAATTGACCAAACGTGTGCCTTGCTTCTTGCAAACTCCCACACTTACCATACATGTCGATAAGGGCAGTTTTTACCATCCAACGCTCGTCTAACCCAAGCTTAACAATGGCATTAGCCATTTTCTGCCCTTCTTCAAGGGTGGCCAACATGGCACATGCATCCAAGGAGCATATAAAAGCTACTTCATCTGGCTGAACTCCTTCAAGCTGCATCGCATGGAAAAAATCAAGCGCCTCCTTGACGTGCCCATTTTCAGTGCACGATACAATGATTGCAGTCCATGATACAACATCCACATAGCGCATTTTTCCAAACACACTCCTTGCATCCCACATGCACTTGCACTTGCCATACATGCTGATTAGTGCATTATCTATCTCGACTCCATGCTCAAATCCCAATTCAACTATCTGTATATGTATCATTTGCCCATCTTCAAGGGATGCCAAGCTCGCACATGCATTTAGAGTACATACAAACGTTATCGCACTCGGTTTTGAACCTTCTAGATCCATCTGATGAAAGATTTCGAGCGCCACCTCCCCATATCCACTTTGCATACATGCACCAATCATGGTGTTCCAAGAAGCCGTATTCCTCTCGGGTGCCATTTTAAATGCTCGCATAGCATTGTTGAAATCCCCATTCTGCACAAAAACTGCAATCATTGCATTCCAAGCAATAGCGTCGCGGCGAGGCATTCCGCTAAACACACTCCATGCTACATGCAATTTCCCGTAGTTGCCGTACATTTTGACAAGTGCCGTTCCAACCACCACATCTTCGTCATATCCCGCCTCAAGGATAGCGACATGAAGCCCTAGCCCCTCCGCTAGGGCTTGCATGCTAGCACATGCATTGAGGGCACCAATGAAGGTGATCTTGTTAGGTTGGATGCCTTCCACATGCATCTGATGGTAGAGCTGAAGCGCCTCTATTCCATGGCCATGCTGGGCAAGCACAGAGATCATGGCGGTCCATGAGACGATATCTCTATGGGGCATGCGGCCAAACATGCAATGTGCATACTCAAGGCACCCATTATGACCATAAGCTTTGATGAGCATGTTCCAAGAGCACAAATTAGGGTAAGCGATGCTATCGAAGGCTGACCTGGCATCGTGGGCGCTACCACAGTTGCCGTACATTTCAATGAGGCAATTGCCGAGGTGGGTGTCGCCCACGTGTCCGTGTCTGATGAGACTGTCGTGGATACGCCGCCCATCGGGTAGAGCTTTTGATTGGCCCACGCGTTTCAGCAGAGAGGAAGCCTAGCTAGCAAGATTTGCTGACCCAGCCTCTAGCAGATCCGAGCGCATCAAGCGAGGGCATCAAAGCGGCATCTTCATCCTGCAGAAAACGGATTCAGACGAGTTCGTCGTGTCCGGGTAAAAGAGCCTATGCCACACTCATGCCCCTCACACAACACTCGAGGCCCTTGGCAATGCTGGTAAGAGCTCACATAAATTTTTATCTTTGAGCCTTAGGTTTTTCTTGAACATCTTAGCTTTAAATTTTGTCAGTTTGCTAAAATTTAAAAAATAGAATTCGGAGGTAAAAACAATAATGTTTCAGGTCCATTTTATATAGTATGCAGGTTTTTTTGTGAACACTGCTTGGAAATGATGGTATCATGGTAATGAAGCATATCCTACATATAATGGATTCAAAAGAGTTCTTTGTATCTAGGTAATGGGGTGGCCTATCCCACACTTGAATTAGACAAGAGTAATAGTGCCCATATCTGCTCACGCCGCACGGCCTTAGTAATGGTGGTATTGAAGCGGCAATCACATGCCCGTCCATACTTTTAACATCCATTAGGCTTACAATAATATGTACCTCGAGTAGTGTTAGAAGAAAATTGTCCTTAGGAGATTTTTACATTGAAATAACAAAAAATTCAATTGAAATTTTTGTTGGCTTTAAACTTTATGGCTAAGACTTTTGGCATGTATAAATACCTTCAGTCTATCTGCAACAGCAAGACCATCTCAATCTGTTGTTTTCAAATGGCAATTAAAGTTCATAAGCAGGATCCTTCTTTCATCTGTCTAAGAGCCTCTAAACACAGAATCAAAGCTTTGATTATGGGCTCCAAGTTTGAATTCAAGATGCCTTTAGAGCTGGCCCTCCTAATTAGGACCAACTGGCCATGTCATTTAAAGCTCAACTCCTCTTGTGTGCGCTGCCGAAGGCAAGGCAGCACGTGAAACTTTGAGCTCCTAGACTGTAACCACTACATGTACTACAAATCGATAGCAACTTTCCGCGACCTTCTGTTCTATATACACCAGCCAGAGAAAAGCAAGAATGTTGATTAGTTCCTGATTTTCCTCAAGGCCTCGCCTCTAACTAGAAATGACTCGCCTCTAGCTAGAAATGAGCTATCAGCTGCATCAAGCAAAGGATGGAACCTAACCCTGTTTCCACATGCTCAAACACACATTTGGTGGCTTCTGAACAGCATCCCAACTATCACCTGCAGAACTGAATATTGCACAACAATGTATGTGGGGAAGCATTTTCCGGATCAATATCAAAGCAATGATTGGCCACCCGTACCGCTCGCTCTATGTCACTATGGACTTTACAAGCACCTAGTAAGCATTGCCATGCTAAACCCTCATCATTTCCAAATGGAAAGTTCTTGATCATGTCTTCTGCTTCTTCCAACTGCCCTGCCCGAGCAAGAAGGTCAACCACACACAGGTAATGATCCTCTGTGTATGCAACGCCATGATCTTTATCTATGGAGAGAAAAACTTGACTTATATTATCAACCCATCCTGAATGACTGCATGCATTAAGAACACAGCTAAAGGTGACTGGATTTGGCTTAATGTTATGTTGTTGCATCTGATGCAAGAGATCAACAACCTCCTCCATTAGCCCATTATGAGAAAGTGCTGTCATTAAGGCATTCCAAGTCGCGACATTGCTCCTGGGCAATTGACCAAACGTGTGCCTTGCTTCTTGCAAACTCCCACACTTACCATACATGTCGATAAGGGCAGTTTTTACCATCCAACGCTCGTCTAACCCAAGCTTAACAATGGCATTAGCCATTTTCTGCCCTTCTTCAAGGGTGGCCAACATGGCACATGCATCCAAGGAGCATATAAAAGCTACTTCATCTGGCTGAACTCCTTCAAGCTGCATCGCATGGAAAAAATCAAGCGCCTCCTTGACGTGCCCATTTTCAGTGCACGATACAATGATTGCAGTCCATGATACAACATCCACATAGCGCATTTTTCCAAACACACTCCTTGCATCCCACATGCACTTGCACTTGCCATACATGCTGATTAGTGCATTATCTATCTCGACTCCATGCTCAAATCCCAATTCAACTATCTGTATATGTATCATTTGCCCATCTTCAAGGGATGCCAAGCTCGCACATGCATTTAGAGTACATACAAACGTTATCGCACTCGGTTTTGAACCTTCTAGATCCATCTGATGAAAGATTTCGAGCGCCACCTCCCCATATCCACTTTGCATACATGCACCAATCATGGTGTTCCAAGAAGCCGTATTCCTCTCGGGTGCCATTTTAAATGCTCGCATAGCATTGTTGAAATCCCCATTCTGCACAAAAACTGCAATCATTGCATTCCAAGCAATAGCGTCGCGGCGAGGCATTCCGCTAAACACACTCCATGCTACATGCAATTTCCCGTAGTTGCCGTACATTTTGACAAGTGCCGTTCCAACCACCACATCTTCGTCATATCCCGCCTCAAGGATAGCGACATGAAGCCCTAGCCCCTCCGCTAGGGCTTGCATGCTAGCACATGCATTGAGGGCACCAATGAAGGTGATCTTGTTAGGTTGGATGCCTTCCACATGCATCTGATGGTAGAGCTGAAGCGCCTCTATTCCATGGCCATGCTGGGCAAGCACAGAGATCATGGCGGTCCATGAGACGATATCTCTATGGGGCATGCGGCCAAACATGCAATGTGCATACTCAAGGCACCCATTATGACCATAAGCTTTGATGAGCATGTTCCAAGAGCACAAATTAGGGTAAGCGATGCTATCGAAGGCTGACCTGGCATCGTGGGCGCTACCACAGTTGCCGTACATTTCAATGAGGCAATTGCCGAGGTGGGTGTCGCCCACGTGTCCGTGTCTGATGAGACTGTCGTGGATACGCCGCCCATCGGGTAGAGCTTTTGATTGGCCCACGCGTTTCAGCAGAGAGGAAGCCCAGCTAGCAAGATTTGCTGACCCAGCCTCTAGCAGATCCGAGCGCATCAAGCGAGGGCATCAAAGCGGCATCTTCATCCTGCAGAAAACGGATTCAGACGAGTTCGTCGTGTCCGGGTAAAAGAGCCTATGCCACACTCATGCCCCTCACACAACACTCGAGGCCCTTGGCAATGCTGGTAAGAGCTCACATAAATTTTTATCTTTGAGCCTTAGGTTTTTCTTGAACATCTTAGCTTTAAATTTTGTCAGTTTGCTAAAATTTAAAAAATAGAATTCGGAGGTAAAAACAATAATGTTTCAGGTCCATTTTATATAGTATGCAGGTTTTTTTGTGAACACTGCTTGGAAATGATGGTATCATGGTAATGAAGCATATCCTACATATAATGGATTCAAAAGAGTTCTTTGTATCTAGGTAATGGGGTGGCCTATCCCACACTTGAATTAGACAAGAGTAATAGTGCCCATATCTGCTCACGCCGCACGGCCTTAGTAATGGTGGTATTGAAGCGGCAATCACATGCCCGTCCATACTTTTAACATCCATTAGGCTTACAATAATATGTACCTCGAGTAGTGTTAGAAGAAAATTGTCCTTAGGAGATTTTTACATTGAAATAACAAAAAATTCAATTGAAATTTTTGTTGGCTTTAAACTTTATGGCTAAGACTTTTGGCATGTATAAATACCTTCAGTCTATCTGCAACAGCAAGACCATCTCAATCTGTTGTTTTCAAATGGCAATTAAAGTTCATAAGCAGGATCCTTCTTTCATCTGTCTAAGAGCCTCTAAACACAGAATCAAAGCTTTGATTATGGGCTCCAAGTTTGAATTCAAGATGCCTTTAGAGCTGGCCCTCCTAATTAGGACCAACTGGCCATGTCATTTAAAGCTCAACTCCTCTTGTGTGCGCTGCCGAAGGCAAGGCAGCACGTGAAACTTTGAGCTCCTAGACTGTAACCACTACATGTACTACAAATCGATAGCAACTTTCCGCGACCTTCTGTTCTATATACACCAGCCAGAGAAAAGCAAGAATGTTGATTAGTTCCTGATTTTCCTCAAGGCCTCGCCTCTAACTAGAAATGACTCGCCTCTAGCTAGAAATGAGCTATCAGCTGCATCAAGCAAAGGATGGAGCCTAACCCTGTTTCCACATGCTCAAACACACATTTGGTGGCTTCTGAACAGCATCCCAACTATCACCTGCAGAACTGAATATTGCACAACAGTGTATATGGGGAAGCATTTTCCGGATCAATATCAAAGCAATGATTGGCCACCCGTACCGCTCGCTCTATGTCACTATGGACTTTACAAGCACCTAGTAAGCATTGCCATGCTAAACCCTCATCATTTCCAAATGGAAAGTTCTTGATCATGTCTTCTGCTTCTTCCAACTGCCCTGCCCGAGCAAGAAGGTCAACCACACACAGGTAATGATCCTCTGTGTATGCAACGCCATGATCTTTATCTATGGAGAGAAAAACTTGACTTATATTATCAACCCATCCTGAATGACTGCATGCATTAAGAACACAGCTAAAGGTGACTGGATTTGGCTTAATGTTATGTTGTTGCATCTGATGCAAGAGATCAACAACCTCCTCCATTAGCCCATTATGAGAAAGTGCTGTCATTAAGGCATTCCAAGTCGCGACATTGCTCCTGGGCAATTGACCAAACGTGTGCCTTGCTTCTTGCAAACTCCCACACTTACCATACATGTCGATAAGGGCAGTTTTTACCATCCAACGCTCGTCTAACCCAAGCTTAACAATGGCATTAGCCATTTTCTGCCCTTCTTCAAGGGTGGCCAACATGGCACATGCATCCAAGGAGCATATAAAAGCTACTTCATCTGGCTGAACTCCTTCAAGCTGCATCGCATGGAAAAAATCAAGCGCCTCCTTGACGTGCCCATTTTCAGTGCACGATACAATGATTGCAGTCCATGATACAACATCCACATAGCGCATTTTTCCAAACACACTCCTTGCATCCCACATGCACTTGCACTTGCCATACATGCTGATTAGTGCATTATCTATCTCGACTCCATGCTCAAATCCCAATTCAACTATCTGTATATGTATCATTTGCCCATCTTCAAGGGATGCCAAGCTCGCACATGCATTTAGAGTACATACAAACGTTATCGCACTCGGTTTTGAACCTTCTAGATCCATCTGATGAAAGATTTCGAGCGCCACCTCCCCATATCCACTTTGCATACATGCACCAATCATGGTGTTCCAAGAAGCCGTATTCCTCTCGGGTGCCATTTTAAATGCTCGCATAGCATTGTTGAAATCCCCATTCTGCACAAAAACTGCAATCATTGCATTCCAAGCAATAGCGTCGCGGCGAGGCATTCCGCTAAACACACTCCATGCTACATGCAATTTCCCGTAGTTGCCGTACATTTTGACAAGTGCCGTTCCAACCACCACATCTTCGTCATATCCCGCCTCAAGGATAGCGACATGAAGCCCTAGCCCCTCCGCTAGGGCTTGCATGCTAGCACATGCATTGAGGGCACCAATGAAGGTGATCTTGTTAGGTTGGATGCCTTCCACATGCATCTGATGGTAGAGCTGAAGCGCCTCTATTCCATGGCCATGCTGGGCAAGCACAGAGATCATGGCGGTCCATGAGACGATATCTCTATGGGGCATGCGGCCAAACATGCAATGTGCATACTCAAGGCACCCATTATGACCATAAGCTTTGATGAGCATGTTCCAAGAGCACAAATTAGGGTAAGCGATGCTATCGAAGGCTGACCTGGCATCGTGGGCGCTACCACAGTTGCCGTACATTTCAATGAGGCAATTGCCGAGGTGGGTGTCGCCCACGTGTCCATGTCTGATGAGACTGTCGTGGATACGCCGCCCATCGGGTAGAGCTTTTGATTGGCCCACGCGTTTCAGCAGAGAGGAAGCCCAGCTAGCAAGATTTGCTGACCCAGCCTCTAGCAGATCCGAGCGCATCAAGCGAGGGCATCGAAGCGGCATCTTCATCCTGCAGAAAACGGATTCAGACGAGTTCGTCGTGTCCGGGTAAAAGAGCCTATGCCACACTCATGCCCCTCACACAACACTCGAGGCCCTTGGCAATGCTCGTAAGAGCTCACATAAATTTTTATCTTTGAGCCTTAGGTTTTTCTTGAACATCTTAGCTTTAAATTTTGTCAGTTTGCTAAAATTGAAAAAATAAAATTCGGAGGTAAAAACAATAATGTTTCAGGTCCATTGTATATAGTATGCAGGTTTTTTTGTGAACACTGCTTGGAAATGATGGTATCATGGTAATGAAGCATATCCTACATATAATGGATTCAAAAGAGTTCTTTGTATCTAGGTAATGGGGTGGCCTATCCCACACTTGAATTAGACAAGAGTAATAGTGCCCATATCTACTCACGCCGCACGGCCTTAGTAATGGTGGTATTGAAGCGGCAATCACATGCCCGTCCATACTTTTAACATCCATTAGGCTTACAATAATATGTACCTCGAGCAGTGCTAGAAGAAAATTGTCCTTAGGAGATTTTTACATTGAAATAACAAAAAATTCAATTGAAATTTTTGTTGGCTTTAAACTTTATGGCTAAGATTTTGGTGTAAAACCAATTGATATGTAGATTTTTTAACAAGATAAGGTCAAGTCTTCCCCTTAAAACCAATTGATATGTAGATTTTTGAACAAGAAAATGGCCAAGGTCAAGACTTCCCCTTATATTGACTGGTTAGTAAAAAATGTCTTTTTTCTAGCACTAACCTTGAGTGGATTATTCAATCCAGAGGACCCCTTGTGCTATCCACAAATTTTGGATGAACCAAGTTTGATCTCTTTTCTAGCACTAACCTCGAGTGGATTGTTCAATTTAGAGGACCCCTTATCCTAACCTCAAGTGGATTATTCAATCCAGAGGAGCCCTAATGCTATCCACAAATTTTGGATTAATGAACCACAGATTTCTAGCACTAACCTCGAGTGGATTATTCAATCCAAAGGACCCCTTATGCTATCCAAAGGACCCCTTACGCTCCAGAACTTAATGTCGATCATGTCTGCGAATGTGACATGCTTATAGGCTAGAAGACAACTTAGGTGATGATAACACAACCACATGCCTCTCTTAGAGGGTCCTTGATTCATGTCAAACTGCAGCAGCTGCTCCGTATCATACCCATCATCACGGTCTGCTTCGTACAAGTCATACTTGCCGTCTATGGAGCGATAGTGCAAAACCAACTCAAGATGATGATCTATATCGCGTTATCGACGGAATGAGTGCCTCTCGCCAAACCAATTGCCTGCCGTCCCCACGGAGCGATAGAGCAAATCCAATTCAAGTTGATGATTAGTATTGTGCTTTCGATGGAATGGTGCCTGCTGCCCACCACTGAGCGAGGAGGAAAAACCGATGCGAGGAGGTGCCTGCCGTCCACGGAGCGATAAGATAAATTCGAAAATAAAGAAAAATAGCTCTCGATCCATCAATGAAACCCGACAAAAAAATTGTATATTTTCTCCTTTTTATATAGTGCAATGTCATCATGATGACAAAGATGACGTAAGCCCTACACATGGTGATTTGGCATACAGTTTGATGATGTCAGCCCTACACGTGGCATTTAGACGTACACTTTAATGACGTAAGCTCTACACGTGGCAATTTGGCACACTTTGATGACATCAGCCCTACTTGATGTAGGTTTTATCCTCGGAACCTGTTTTACCGAGGTCGAAAGACATGGTCGCCGAACGATAGAAGTTACGGCGTGATTGAATATTTTTGTGGAGAAGAAGAGAGGGTGGAAGTCGGTTCACCTCCCAACCATATAATGACGAGTTAGGGTTTCTCGTTGGGTTTTATACCAAAACCCTGGCCTGTGTCCACACCTCCTAGCCCGGCTGCCCATCTTACTTAAGAGCCGTGCTAACTTAGATGTGTACACACATCGACCAAACCCTAATGCCCATTAACCCCTGAACCCCGCTAGCACTAATAATACTCTCGAGACTCCGAAAGCTATTAACTTATGCTAGGGTTCGACTTCCGTAGGACCATAGTCCTGACATTAGGGTTCTTCTGAATCCCGAGTGTGATCTCCAAAACTTAATGTCGATCATGTCTACGAATGTGACATGCTTATAGGCTAGAAGACAACTTAGGTGATGATAACACAACCACATGCCTCTCTTAGAGGGTCCTTGATTCATGTCAAACTGCAGCTGCTCCGTATCATACCCATCATATCGTTCCTTGGGTTGATCAATCAGGACCACGAGCAATTTTAAGAATCAAACGTTGGCCACTATTGCCGGGTCCAAGATACGGTGCCATACCTGTATCCAATTCAGCATCTGTGCTTCCTTTGTTCTCTTATGTCTGTAAATGTGGCTGGCATGAAGATGGGGAAGTTATAACATACATGTGAATCCCGTTGCTTGGCCTCTTGAACTCCAAAGGTGTCCATATTCTCTTCAGTGGCATGTACAAGGGATCCACTCTTTGAGTTGGTGGCGCACACATATATTCACGACTATATTGTGGGATTGTGAGGTACTCTTTCCTCCAGTCTAGCTGTATGCTGAAATCTTCCAGCTTGGGGTTTGCATCTGTGATAATTGTTGTATACACTCCTCTTGTGTGGACTGGATGAACTTTCCTCCACTTGCGGAAGCAATAACTGATCATAAATGTCACCATTCTTATTTCCAACAGGTCGACCAATTGTGGATTTGCTAACTTGGTGTGCCGTGTCACGTTAGACCATAAAGTGCCCTCTCTAGCCAAAGGTAGGAGTTCTTCTATTTCCAGGCGAGGTGCTCGGAGAGGGTACGGTACATAAGGTTGCTTTGTCGGTGTGACATCTGAGTATGCTTTTGGTAAAATCCACCAAGTTGGTTCAAAGGGTGTTCTTCATTAACACCTTGAACATAAGTTTTGGCTTTAGCAGTGGATTCCCAGCCCAAATAAATCCTTCATACTCTGCACCAGACAAGGACTCTAGAATAGTATCATTAGTAAAAGATTCAATGGTGTCTTGTGGGTGGGAGAGTGTGATGTACCTCCTGGGTTTGTCATGGGGGAGACGGGTCACGTGTCGGTACCTCCTCGGGGGTGAGAGTGTTAGTGGGAAATTCTAAGGGTTGAGAAGGGAGAGTAGAAAAAATGCAGTCTGCTTGAGACTTGTCAGTACGAGGAGCATTAGGATACGGATTAAGTAATTTACTAGCGACATTAGAATACGCGGGGTAAGTAGGGTTAAATGATGAACTTGAAGTTTCTTCCTGACCATGGCCTGAACTTGGGGATGGGTGGCTAGGTTTGTGTAGCTTCATATAATCTTGGAGCTCAGTTATATCCTCACGATTTATGTTAGAATACTTAATATGTGTTTTATCAAAAGTGTAAAGCACCTTGGTTAACATTGCTTTTTCTAGATGCTTGTAGATATTATGATATAGTTTTAGAATACCAAAAGGATGATATAACGAGGATTCACATAGGTTTAAGTGCTGGTGTATACTTCTAGCCACCCATGGCTTATGATCCATTGATAACTTTGGGCTACTACCTCGTAGTTGGCCGGTGTGTCAGGAATGTCATTTGGAACAAACAGGTCTAATTTATCGACGCTATTGTCTAGGATTTTGGAGTTCTGGAGAACCTGACACCAACTACGAAGGTTTAGCACAATTGGGTGCAAGGGATAAAAGTAAATATCTTGAGGATCAGTTAGAACTACGTCCCCCAAAAAATTCCCATAATGATAATGGGGTCAGCATCACGTTCCGTATTTTTCTTAATGAGTGTTAGTTCTCCTAGGCTTAGGTCCTCAGACAAGTTTATATCATATTAAAGCAATGAGAGGGTTAGTGTAGACAAAAAGAGAGTAAGAGTTTGAGGAGGGGCCTAAGGAGTTACTGACACAACTGACCTATCTCCAAGGCTCGCTCAAGGAGTAGGCGCATCTCATCTGTGGGTTCTTGTCGTTGACTTTGTTCTTGGATGGCCAATTGACGTTCCAATTCTTGGATGTATGAATCCTTGGTGCTGAGAAGGTTTGAAATCGTTGTTTCACTGACCATCCTGGTAGCATCTAGCTCCTCAAAGCGCCTTGTTGCTTTTTCTTGTGCTCGTCTGCACGGTAGCCTCTCTTCCCTGAGCCTTAGTGATCCTTTGAAGTCTTTCTGCAGCTAATTATTAACTGTCTTATAGCTGTTGTGTGACTTGTACCATTGCCTCTTGTTGGTGTGTAATCATCATTCTTTGTATCTCAGCCTGATTGGTGCTGATGGTGTCATTAAGTGCTCTAATCTTCTCTGCATTTGCTTTGTTGTTCTATTCTCTTTCTTGTTGCAAGTGGGTCACTTTGTTTTCTGCTTCTTTCAGGGTTAATGATAGTGTTTAGATTTGGCCTTATAGCTCTTCTTCCTTGGCTAGGGAAGTGTGCTTGAGCTCTTGTACCTGCTGGGCATGGATAGCTGCTAGCTCCTAGTTATGTGTGACTTCCTTCTGAAGTTGCTCTTTGGCTTGCTCCATATGTGCTTTTAAATCTGTATTCTCTTTAATTCTCAGTTGCGTTTAAACTCTTTAGGATCACATCCCTATGGGTTGCCTCTGCTTGCTGCGAGGTGTTCTTGCAATGTCTAGACTTCGTTGTTTGCCTCTTGAACTTGCTTCCAAAGTGTGGCATTGTAATCATGAAGCATGTGGGTCGTGAGTAGATGGCACCGCCATACCCGTTGTTCCTACTCCCACAGTGAAGCACTTGTGGGGGCCGTGGCCCCTTCCAGTCTTGCATGTGGCAGATTCACGAGCTCATCCAGTCCTTCCACGGTTTTCTGAAAGAATTTTTCATAATCCAGATTATGTAGGAATGAAGTTTCTGGTATCACCTCCTCGTCCTCCAGATGTCTCCTTTTTCTTGGACTTGGTGTATCTTCAGCCCTTGGCCTTTTGCCTGTATTATCCAGTGGCTCTTCTGTGAGTTGCACTGTGAGAGATGTAGCTTCTTCGAGTCCTTGGGGTTCTCCCTGCTGCTGCTGGCAATGCTTCTTGTTTAGGCTTTGTGGGCTGCAACCCCGCAAGTGTGTTTGACATCGTGGAATTCTTCAAGGGAGACAAATTTTTGAAGATTAATTGGGCCAGGCTTTGAGGAGTCATGTGCTATGCTTCCATCCTCTCTTTTTGTGTTGCCTCGCTAACACACTCGCTTCCTGTTGCCCTAGTACTTCTTGGTATGACTTTATTTCTTGCGCCAGTTCAGCCTCAATTCTCTATGTTTCTTCAGCAACATCTGGTATGAATCCCCTCATCTTTCTTTCAATCTTCTTTTTCCTTCCTCTCTTGATCTCCTTCATTATATGAGTACAGCTTGCCCTTCTTGCATTTCTGCAGCAGTCAATGTTGGTTGCTCTATTAGTAGTGCCAATTGCATTCTCTCTTCTGGTTTTGGTTCTGGGAGAGGCCTCCGAGCCACATGGTTTAGTACATGTGTCATCAGGTGTACCGGTTGCAAATCTTGGACTGATGAGACTTAAGGTAATTTTCCATCTCCCTGCTGTGGATATAGTAGGCCCAATCATCCTCCTTTTCTTCATGTACCTTTGCTATTTGGTTTAGTCTCACCCTGTTGTACCTGTCCACCACCACTGGCTTTACCTGCATGATTAATGACATAGCCCTGCATGCCTTTTCTGTGACTTCATCCTTGATATTCTCGTATTCGGCTCCATTAGAGTTGTAGAAGCTCTTCTTCAACATTGCATCTAGGGGCATCTTGTCAAAGGCATGTGTATGTATCTTTACTGGTGGTGGTAGCTGCAGAGCCTCACGTATTAAGTTTTTTGTGATCAATACTTGCTCCGTGGTGCCATCTTCTTTAGTCACTCTTCTTAGTGGCTTTGTCATAAGTCTTTATATACTCTACACATAGTTATGTGTCTATGTTGCGTGGGAGAATTTGTGCCATCCCGCCCGAGGCCCACCTTCTCTAGCTTGTCTTTAACTTCTATATCTTCCAGAATTTGGAGGCACTCCGAGCTATGGTATTGTAAAGCCACCTTTCCATGCGCCGTGTGGATCTCTTTGCTGATTATGGCACCATGGAAAGCCTGGGCGTATTGACCCAGGTAGCTCATCTTCGGGCCCCATGTTAGTCTTTTCTTTTGGCTCATCGGGGATCCCGTTGCACTAGCTTGTGTCACCATGGGGGTCTCTGCGGCTTCCGGGTCGGATGCTGTTGATGTCGACATCTGTACATGGAAACAAAGGTCAGTCCATAGACTGGTGGGACATGCGCCACGCCTTGTCGTTGTCTTTTTTATTTTTTCTCTTTTTTTTGATGGTAAGAAGGTTAATTATGATGGGAAGTGGGTAAGAAGGTTAATTATGATGGGAAGTGTGTTAGTGGTGTGAGCAATTAATGGGGTATATTAGTTGTGATATAACAGGGTCCAATTCCCATGATTGGGTGAAGTACCGTGAAAGTGCAGGTCTTAAAGCCGTGAAAGTGCAGGTGCTACAACTGTGAAAGTGCAAGCCGTGAGGGGTAATCCCATGAAATGGGGTAAACCCATGAGAGTTAGTTTCGTGAGTTGGAATTCTGTGAGATTTAGTTACGTTAAATGGTAATTTTGTGAGTTGGAATTCCGTGAAATTGGTAATTCCGTGAGTTGGAATTCTGTGAGATTTAGTTACGTGAAATGGTAATTCCATGAGTTTGCAGGTTTTGTGGCTTTAGCCCCGTGATCTTGCATGTTTTGTGATTCTAGCCGTGATCTTGCAGGTTTTGTGATTCTAGCCGTGATCTTGCAGGTTTTGTGGCTCTAAATTATTTAGGTTTTGTTTTTTTAATAAATTTGATGAATGCATGATTTGATCAAACCGCAGAGCGGGGTTTGTACAAGGATGATAACGGGGGCAATCAATGATTATGACATTGTTCGACAATCGAAGACATAAGACATTGTTCGAAATGCAAAGACATTGTTCGAAATGCAAAGACATTGTTCATCCAAGGTATTCAATGATTACAATCAATGATTTGAATACATGAAAGAAAAGAAAACACAAGGGAAAGGCCTAAGCTCCCACCTCAACCCATATGTGTTGACTTGTACTCGAAGAAGTGAGAATGAAGGCGATGCAAGAAGGAAGGGCTCAAATCTTGCGTTGTGCACACAATGATCGGCGAATGCAAAATGACAAAAAAGGAAGGAATTTTGATTTTATGGCACAGCCGTTGAACTGGGCGGCTGCCTTAATGAAGAATGCCACGTGTCTTCCTACGGCGTGAAGCACTTTGGACCAGTTCACCAGCGTGAATTGTTTTGTACCAGTTCACGGCATGAAGCATTTCGGATCAATTCACGCGACAACGTGAAGCTTTTAAGATCAATTCACAGCGTGAAGCTTTTAAGACCATTTCACGGCATGAACTTTTTTGGAGCATGTGTGTGCAAGATTGACACCCTATATTTCTCTTCATGTTCAGACACTCAACCATGCATTTAAAGAAGCGAATGATACCCAGTTTTACCTTGTATCCATTTTGTGACTAATGGATACCTTCATCTTTTTATTACCATGGAAACCAAGGTGTGGTACTTTGGCACTTTTGGGTAGGTGTTGTTATAGGCGTTTTAACCTCGTGTGAGAGTGCTTGATTCTTCCCTCCACCTAACTGAATAGTGTTTCTACTGAGTTCTATGGATTGGGGCTTGTATAAGTGTCAATTTGTTGCACCTTCTCTTTCCTCCTTTCAATGTCCTTGTCTAGATCCTTGATCGAGGTGGTTACAGGTATTGATTTTGTTATATTTAACCCATCTTGTTGGGTTGGCTTCTTCCTCCATACCAGTGTTTGTGCACTTCTAGCATTGGTTGTAGTTGGGAGTTGATTTTGAATGCCTTTACTACCCTTTTTTTTGTATTCGGAAGGTGTTTGCAACGGTGGCCCCACTGGGTGGAGTTTGGGCACCCATACTGTTGTATTGCCCTGGTAATAACCTTTTGCCATTAGCAAGTCCTTTCAAACCCATTGCTTATACGAATGCTTTGTCGAGTGCTATTTGTTTAGAGTACTGCCAACTTACCTATGAAGACCATTTCTAATTCTTGTCTCCATCATGAACCTTTCTTGTTGATTCCTTATTGACACCCTTCTCATCCTTGTAGAGCTATTTTCCAAGTTGACCCATAGGCACCCACTACTGTGTACCCTGTGACTTGGGCTACTTTTTGCGTAGGGATTGTGGAATTGATGCATTTTTTGCTCCATGAGCTGATGTCACCGTGCTTGGTGTTTCTATATCCTCAATCATGGCCTACTTTCTGTGTTTATCGGGCTCCATAAGGGTGTAGAAATGACATTGTTGCCCTCGTTCAACAGTGTTGTCCTCTTCTCCCATTGGATATTACAATTGCTGGTGCAAATCCTGGATCGTCCTAGGATCATTTCCTGCTTCATGGAACCTATAGGCATAACAAACACATTCCCAACCAAGGAATTATTTCTGATGGAAACATTAACCCTTAAAAATCCCTTTGCTTTCATAGTTGTCAAGTGCACACTGCGTACTTGTGCATTGGTGGTTTCAAGGTGCGGTTTATCTAAGGCTACCCATGTCTCATATGAGATCTTGATCTCGTATCTATCAATGCAATGCTCATTGCATGACATTTAGCCGTAGACAGTCCCACCCTGAGTCACGCTGGCTCAATGTTTAGTTCCTCTTCGTCTAGGAGAGTTAGTGAAGCCATGTTCACATCATGCAACATTCTCTTCTGGAGTATCTTTTTGGCCTTGGCCTCCCTTGCCTTAGCCTCTTGCCTTAGCCTCTTCTTGAGCTTGCTGGATGACTTTATGCTTGTATATTTGGAAGAGGTGGTGGTCGGCCAGTTGAGTTGTTGTCGACCTTTGGACAAGTAATATCCATATAATACCTTTTATATTGCTACGCTTACTTTACTACATTGCCCACACTGGTGCCCATTCATACTGGTGCTGGCCGCCTACTACCTAGGATTCTTGTTGGCTGCCGATTGGTGCTTGCTGGCTGTTGATAGGCTTGTTAGATTAGATGAACTATGAGCCTCACCATAGCATCCGTGGTCTTCACACTCTTCCACCAAGAGGCGTCATCTGCCCGTAGCCTACACTCTTGGCCAGTGTTTGTACGGGACTATTGTATGTCGACAAACTCGTCGCTCGCTGAGGAAAAGCCCCCTCAAAGCACCACTACAATCATTCAACCGGCCCAGCGTGAGGAAGTTGTAGGCAAACCGGGTGTTATCCCTTTTATTTAAGATGAATTCCCTTGAAACAGAAGTTTAAAAAGAGTTTTCAAATGTGCATTAGAAATTAATTGATATGTACATTAGACACCTTAGCCTAAGGGTCCACATTTTCAGAAAATTATGGATTGAGGTCCAAAGACTGTTCTAAAGGGCCAATAGGGTTAATACAAGTTTTGGAATGAGAAAAATGCAAAAATATAAGAAAATCTCCCAAAAAGGAGTAAATTCTCGCATAAGTCTTATTGTGTCATCCCGTCCGCCTCTGTCAATCGTCTTTTCTTGCATTATTTCTCCACTTTTATCATTAGTAGACCTACAACCGTGTGACATGGGCTCCACCCTGTGACCTCGTGATGACCTTTCCGCAAAACGTGTCAAAAAAAACCAAACTAGCTGTGGCTGTAAGTGATCGCGTGCAAGATTCGACTCTTCTGACCCTGTGACACCACCTATGCGCACATGCTGACCTCACCCACTGAATCCTCCTAAAGCTTCTTGAAGACGATAAACACACCAGTCACCCCATTTTATTGCATAAAAGAACTTGAATACTGCTAATAATAAAAAAATATAAACTATGCATATTCTCGCCTGCCTGTACACCTGTGGGCCCCACATAGTTGTCCGGCCAAAGGAAATGGGCAAACATTTATTTAAGAACCCATGCATGCGAATGTACATATGCTGAAAAAACCTCATAAAAAAAGTGCCTGACAACGTCATGAAATGTTTCATGCCGTGAAATGCTCTGAAATAGTTCACGTCGTAAACAATTTTCTACACTTTTAATTTGTCATACCCCATGGTGTTAGAGGTGTCAGGATAAGGCTACCTATTTTTGGTAAGGTAATCCCATGAATTTGCAGTGCTAATTGCGGCGTTGATTCCGGGAGAGCGTTGCAGAAAATAATTCATGTCGTGAACTATTTTCCTGTAGTTTCACGTGGGAACTTCCCACGTCGACTGAGGTGGTTTTGGGTACAAAATCCTTATCCAATCGCTTCCAAGATGATTGTGCCATGCCTAAGGAATGTAATACAAGTTCAAGGCACAATCAATGGCTCCTTAATTTTATGATTTTTGTAACTTTTTGAAAAGAAAGTAAAACAGAACACCACCCTACGATTTCGGTGAGCAAACATCAAAATTAACTAGAAAACACAATGGAGCTCTCTCCCCCAAGACCACTTCACCACACAAATACACAACAAACACAACCAATTTCTCACAATTTTTGACTTCCACTCAAATCTTATCCATTCATTTCCTACACAATGTACTACTAGAATGCAAAGGCAATGATGAATCTTATGTAATGGGAGCTAAAACTCAAAGAGGATGGAAGAAACAAAGGTGTTTCCCCGGTAGCGGTTCCAAGTATGTTATGGGCTACCACACCTCCAAGAGGGAACTCAAGCATTCACCTAAGGGAAGAGCAATAGAACACAATTGTCGAAAGGCACTTACCAATGCTTCAAACTTGTGTCCCTTTAGGCCTCCAAGCTCACTTAAGAGCTTCAATCCTCCAAGCTCCACCTCCACGCTGTCACCCTGTAGAGTCGCTCGCACCACCACATAAGGCAATCACTCTCTCTCACTCTTCAACACAAGCATGCAACATACAAGTATAGAAGAGGCACAAGTGCTAGAATGCTCTCTCTCAATCTCTCTCTCAAGACACACACAAGAGCTCTCAATAGCACAAAGGGAGATTGTGTCCATTCATTAATTATGAGAAAATGCCTTATATACAATTGGCCCTTATTCACACTTGGGTGCCCAAAACTTACTTAACTAAGGCCTTGGGTGGCCAATATCTCATAATGTACAACTTTTTCAGTGCCTTTGCATGACACTATTATTAATGTCCTCAAATGGAGGAGCATATTTGTTAATCCAAAATGGAATTAACACAAAGCTTGGATTGGTGTAGTCGAGTGTCGTACATTTACACAAATCCTTCCACAAAGTCCTAGGACTTTGAGTTTTTTACTTTTTCTAGCCTCTAGAAAATGTCTTGCCTTATATCCACTCATGGACACTTGCTGTGCCACTTCATGAGTCATGCCAGGGGTCTTCTTGTTAATAGTAAGCTGCACATTGCCGCCATGGCACCCAATTAAGTTGAGTAGCTCCTCTACTTTTTGAAGAGCTTCATGTTGTCTTTCCTTGCCTTGCATGGTAAATGCATAATCAATGTGACACTTGAGCAGACGATCAAACACATGCATGAATGCATACAAAGTATAAAAGTAGACATTCTTGAGGAATAATAGGATTCCATTCGGGTCTCAAATGCCTATTTGGCTCAGCTAGCATGTTAGCAGAGACAAGACACCACCAACCTAATTGCCAACATCATCATCCACTGTGTCATTCTCATCATCTTGGTTCTCCAGCTTCCACTTCCTTCCTGTGTTCTTATGTTTCTTTTCTCTCACCATTCTCATGCACCATGGACAAGGACTTGGGGTGTTAGCACCTTGTGGACACCCAAGCAGGCACTTTATTATCTTCAAGTCACCTCCTAAATGCTAGTCTACTGCATAAGTTGCCTTACCCTCCACTTCTAATTTTTCCCCTTGAATCTGTGCTTTGATAACATTGGTAATCCAGGGTATCCTATCAAACATCCAAGCCAACACTTCATGTGTCTCGTTTGGTACCTAAAACATCCCCAGCCACACCACCATATCTCCCTCTTATAAGGAGTGGACACTAAAAGAGGGAAATTTTGACTCGCAAACCCTCTCCCTATCGCTCGTCTGATTGTTTGGGCTTTCATTATAACCTTCCAAAGGAAACTCAATCTCCTCACTCATGTTGATCTCACTCTTTGCATATGCCATTACCTCATTCATGTTAAATTTGTAGCAATGTGATGAGCTATGGTGGATCAAATGCTAGAATCAACATCATTAGAAAAGAGATTAGATAATAATTCAGATGTGATTTTAGTGATAGCTTAATGTAGGTATGGATAATAAAAAACCAGAAAATTCTCATTAGGCCAATGCCTCAATTAATAGAGTTTACATCTAAGCATCTAATCCCACTCATTTCTCCTTGATTCACTCCACCTCTTTTGCTTGATTCTCTCCACCTCTTCCCAAAATATCTCCACACCTCCTAAATCTCCTCATGCTACCCTTTATTATCTCCCAGTAGATACTTCTCACTTTTTTATAGCTTCTCTCACATTTATAGATTCTCTTTTACAGCCTCTTGCTAAGGGCTTGTTCCCGCACACACCCTATTCACTTGTATATTTCAACACCTCCCCTCAAGTGAATACTCCTAGCACACCTGGACCCTATACCAAGTTTCCCTCTTACTTGATAGTCCGCGACCAATGCCTCAAGTCCCTAAACTCATAGTCCTTGACACACTCTCTCTCTACTACAAGTGCCCGTGACTAAAGTGCTCACACATACATCTACCACATGGCCTACATCATCGGCGGTGGCTCAGAGGTGGTTTTACTCTGTTGGGGCAGGTTACGTTGGGTTGTGGGGTTTCTCTCTCTCTTTCTCTCTCTCTCTCCCTCTCTCTCTCCCTCTCTCTCTCTCTCTCAGAAAAGATAATCTGACTCCACTTCTTTAAGGAGCCTCCACCATGAAGTTTGCCAATGTCATTCCTTCTCTCCACTGGGTTTACTGTAGCATTCTCTTGCCATGTGTCCTGGCTTTCCACAGTTGTGGTGGCAAACAAGTGAAGGTCCTTCCTCCTACTCTACCTCTTCCTCGTCCTCATCCTCAAGAGAATCCTCCTCGGGTGAAGAATGCTTTTTCTTCTCCAGCTGTCGAGTCCAGCCATTTCTTCTCTTTGACTCTGGTCTCTTGCTCTAGTAGAGCTCCTTCTATCTCATGCAGCTTCAATTCAGGTACATTCTTTAATGTTGCTACAATGTTTTCATATTCACCTTTGTCCACACTCTTCAGAAGCACTGCTAGGGCCTCATCATCTTCTACCCTTTTGCCAATAGCTGACACTTGTTGTTTATTGCTTTTATATTTATTCAAATGTGTGATTAAAGGTTCACTTTCCTTCATATCTAGTTTGTAGAATTGCATTAACAGATCTATCTTTGAATTTTTTGCTTGAGTGCCAAATAATTTATTGAGTTCATCCCATGCATCTTTTGCCCATTGTATCCCTGTGATGTGAGGAATGATTTCATCATTTAAACTGAGTGTTTAAACTGAGTGCGATAAGTCCTAATGCTTTCTCATTCCTACTCTTCCACTCATTTTCCCCTCTCACCTTTGGGCATTCATCTCTTCCCTCAACTAGCCCCCACAGATTTTTCCTCATAAAAGCAGATACATGGTTTTTGTCTACCATGTGTAAAACTGCTCCCCATTAATAAATTTGGCTCTCTTGTGCCGTACTCATGATGATGTGAAGGGGGTCTTACCTCTTGATCCGATTTCAAGATTCAAGGGCAGTGTCTACCCTTTTACAACTCAATCTGGTGTTTAGGTGTGATGATTACAACAGATTTATCAGCATAAATTCACTAGAAATTATATTAAACCAAGGGTAACAAATATGTACGGAATGGTTGGAGTATCAAACCATCTCTGAATTGCAATTTGAAGTTACAGGGATCTGTATTAGATACCCAATGGTTAATTTGAACCCTCAATTGCACCAAAATATAGTGATTAGTACTGATTAATCATTGATTAGCAAATTAATTCTCTGTTTTGTGTGCAAAAAGCAGAGTATGCGAGGAGTCCAGATCTGGGGCCTTAGAGTTCAAATGAGCTCAAATCCTTTCAAGGCCATCAATAGCAATTAGTCTAATAGAGGATTAAGCCAAGAAACACAAGATTTGACCAAACATTGAATGCTTAATCTCTGTTTTACCAAAGTCACCTCTGCAGATTTGATGAAGAGCTTGGATCTCACTGTAGACTTAATCTCTGTTTTACCAAAGTCACCTCTGCAGATTTGATGAAGAGCTTGGATCTCACTGTAGACTTAATCAAATCAAAAATTGTCTTCACCAGCTTGTAGAGCACCCTTGAAAACCCCTAGGGCCAAGAGGAATTAGTGCCATTTCATCTGGTTGCAGATAGGATCTCCAATTCCCTTAAAAAAAAAGGTGCTAGTGTTTTAGCAAAAATTGGCAGAGCTAGAATAGGCAGTTTGACGAATCGTTTGAATGGGCTGGAGCATGAGGCTTGTGGCTATGTGTGGCTAAAATCTTGGAGGCTATTGTTAATCCTAGAGGGAGATCAAGCCCCTCCACCAGCTGGGGGTACAGAAGGTCTTTGAAAAGAAGAAGTAAAACTTGATTATCTACTAATCTTGATTAGCTAGGTGATTAGCAAGATAATGGGCTCATAAATTTGATGGATTCTAGGCTAGGCTCTGATACCATGTTAAATTTGTAGAAATGTGATGAGCTATGGTGGATCAAATGCTAGAATCAACATCATTAAGAAAGAGATTAGATGATAATTAAGATGTGATTAGTGAGCAATTAACTGATAGCTTAATGTAGGCATGGATAATAAAAAACCAGCAAATTCTCATTAGGCCAATGTCTCAATTTATAGAGTTTACATCCAAGCATCTAATCCCACTGATTTCTCCTTGATTCACTCCACCCCTTTTGCTTGATTCTCTCCACCTCTTCCCAGAATATCTCCACACCTCCTAAATCTCCTCATGCTACCCTTTATTCTCTCCCACTAGATACTTCTCACCTTTTCATAGCTTCTCTCACATTTACAGATTCTCTTTTACAACCTCTTGCTAAGGGCTTGTTCCCACACGCACCCTATTCACTTGTATATTTCAACAATTCATAAGTGTGATACGCATTTGTTCTAACCTCTTACCTTTCACAATCTGACACTCATCCACTTTCAACACAAAACTTACCTTGTCACCTTGCATGACAAACAAAAGTAGATAAGTTTTGGTACTTAAAAGATTTCTCTATTAGCTCGTAAAGGAATGTAAAAAAATACTTACATTGTTTAGGCAGTTCATAGAATAAGATCATAGCAGCTCTCTGACGATGTTGTAGATCAACAAATATATTGTTGAACTCATTGTAGGGATATACGATCTTACCATTTGTGCCTCACTTTTTTCCCCAAGATCCAATGATTAATGTGTCATTGATGTAATATTATTCTCTAAGATTGTGTTGCACATCATCATTGCATGTCCTCTTTGCTAATCTTATCTTTCTGGTGATAGGAAAAATATTCCTTGTGATGCCTTATTTGTGGAGTGTATCTTTAGCAATTGATGGAGGACTTGATATCCTTTTGTGCTGATTCCCACCACATTGCATGCATTCTGAACCTCCTCAATGCTTAGAAGATTGGTAATCTCGAATGATGGAAAGAATGTCACGCCTCCTCACACAATTACGTAATATTTCCCCAAAATCTTGAGGACCATTATCACCACATGCTTCTTTCAAAAATTTATTGTCACAAACCAATGAAGATTACCCAAAACACCTTAATCTATTTCTTATAACAACCACAACAACAAAAAATACCTTAATCAAAATTACTTGTAACAATAATAGACAAAGAACAAAAAATAAACCTTACTGCATGGATTCTTTGCTTATGAGCACCACCACCAACTACAAGTTTTTGAATGTTATTGATTGTCCTCTTTCGCTCTCTTGCTCTCCCACGGGGCTGCTCTTCATGTGAGAGATTGTGTCTTGTAGCTTCATAACACGAGCCTCTTTCTCTTTTGTCTCTTTTCTCCAGCTCTACAATATTATTTTGTGCATCTTGTAGTGCATGTTGTGCACTACTCAAAGTGATTTGTAAGCTTTGTATTTGTGAGTGGAGGAATTGGACTCTCCATGCATCACTCATGCTTAGCCTTTTCCAGTACCCAAGCTGCCCATTCTCACCCTTTCTAACAAACTGAATAAATGAAGGGAGATCGATGAAGGGTGAAGGAAAATGCAAAGAAGGATCATTAGGATATAAATATCCATCATCCCAAAGATCCATCATTAGTCCGACCCTGTTGTTTTCGTGTATGATTCTCCTATGCATTTAGACGTTCTTTCTTGATTGGTGCATATTCATTCAATATATGAACATGCAAGTCCACCTTCCACACTCTTGTTGAAGCTGAAATTTCTCTGTGTGCCATTCGAAAAATGGAAGAGCCTATTTTGAAGTGACTCAGGGCTGTCCTATTGTATTCACAATAGGGCTATCCTATTGTATCAAAATGGGAGCTTGGGGAAGAGAGAGAGAGAGAGAGAGAGAGAGAGAGAGAGAGAGAGAGAGAGAGAGAGAGAGAGAGAGAGAGAGTATTCGCAATAAGAGAGAGAGAGAGAGAGAGAGAGAGAGAGAGAGAGAGAGAGAGAGAGAGAGAGAGAGAGAGAGAGAGAGAGAGAGAATCTTATTGCAGAGGTTGGTAGGAAACGTGATGAATAATAGTAATGAGTGAAAGAAACAATTTTGATGAATAATAGTAATGAGTGAAAGAAACAATTTTGATGATGTGGAATGTGGGGGGAATTTCAAATACGACTATTAAAGTGGAGTAAATAAGATTGAAAGCGTAGATATCAGTGATTATACTAGTAGGGGTTTTAATAGCTAGAAAGAGAATCCTAGTTCAAAAATTAGAGAGATCCCCTATTTTTAGGCCCAAAAGTAGGATTCATTATATGAGCTTTGTCTCCTTAAGCCTCAATAAAATTAGTCTTAATTCCTTAAAATTAGGGATCCTTACAAGGCCCTTTTTATGCTCAAATGCCCCCTAATGATTCCTTAAAATTAGGGATCCTTACAAGGCCCTTTTTATGCTCAAATGCCCCCTAATGATTCCTTCAAAAGTGGTGAAACATGTTGAGAAAAATGGTGCCATGCAGTATGAGTCTTGGTAGGGAGTGAGAGTCAAGTACCTAGCATAATCCCGTGTGAGCAAGCAAAGCTAATTTATACTCACCTCATATAAAAGGGTTCATTTTCACGAAATCAAATAAAACAATCTATCTGTTATATGTACATTATGTGTGCTATGATTATACACATTATGTGTGCATATACTAGGAGACTAACCCATGCTCCACTAGAGCTTGTTCCCATGCTCCCATGCTCACAAAATGTGGGTTAGTCTCCTAGTATATGCACACATAATGTGTATAATCATAGCACACATAATGTACATATAACACTATCTCAAGTGTTTCTCAATCTTGTAACCTAATTGAACTTGAGTCTAAAGCTTCATTAGCACAACACACTCATCATCTCACGAGTAATCTTATGCTTCACCTCCCTCCATAGCCAAAACCAAAGGATGGCCAAAAGCACAATACACTCATCATCATGAGTGATCTTAGGATTCACCCACCTTAGCATTGTCTCAATCACCATAGCTCACACCATAGCCATCTTGCTTGACTACTCATGTTTTTTAACAAAACACACCATCCCTTTGCATAAAGGTGTGAAACCATCCAAACAGAGAGCCTATTACACAAGAATCCCAAGTATGGTCAAAATGATTAAAAAAGAGCTAGATAATCTCATCCATGTGGGATTTATGTATGAAATCAAGCACATCGAGTTGAATAGTGATCGTTCCCAAAAATAACAAAAAGCTTAGGGTGTGTGTTAACCTCAAAAAGGTTAATGCCGCCACAATTTGTGTCACTACCCCTTGCCCTACACAGACCACATGTTAGAAAGAGTCACAAGAGGAGAAGCTTACAACTTCTTAGATGGGTTCTCTCACCTATAACGAAGTGACAAATTGACCCAGCCGACCAATATAAGATGACATTTTCTATGAAATGGGGAACCTATGTGTATCATGTCATGCACTTCAACTTGATCAATGCCCCACCACCTTCCAATGCTTAATGTGTACAACCTTCAAGGATCTCCTTAGAAAGATCATGGAGATATTCATTGATAACCTACACATGCAATCTAAATGGAAGAGCATCTTGCTCATCTTTTGGCTAGAATTTGAGAGCTGCGAACTCTACTGCATCTCGTTAAACCCACTTAAATGTTAATTTTGGGTTAAACATGGTGTTGGTGTCATCCTTGGACACAACATTTTCTAAGAATGGCATCTCCATTGATGAGAACAAGATCTGAATAACTTCACCACCACCCGTCAACAACCATAAAGTTGTGTAGAGATACATATGACACTTAGGGTATTGCAAAATATTCGCTTAGTGCCTAGGCAATGCATGAATTTTGAAAGTTATGACACACCATACTAGATGTCTCACTATGAGTTACACAAATAGATGAGGCATGCAACATCTTGATCATAAGTGGTTATGTCAACCAACATCCTATAGACTAAGTTTTACACTAGGTTCTATTGGTGTGGAAATCGGTTTACAACTTTCCAGGTTGAACCCCTTGAGCAATGCCATAATGTACTTTGACTGCTTAATGTCTATACCATGATCTTACTGTATAAAAAATTACATACCCAAATAGTAGTGCAAAAGACTAAGATTTGACATCTCAAAATTTGAGGCAAGGTCAACCTTGAAGGCTGTAATGACATGTCATTACAGCCTATCACTAACATGTCATGGAGAATGACAATAAGAAAATCCTCCTTGTCTTATTTCACATGTAACGTGCTTTCTATATTACTATTTTTAAATCCTTGTCCAATCAAATAGGCATGGATCTTCTAGTACCAAGCTCTTGGAGCTTGTTTTAAACTATATAAATCCTTGTCCAATCAAATAGGCATGGATTTTCTAGTACCAAGCTCTTGGAGCTTGTTTTAAACTATATAAAGTTTTATTAAGCTTTCATATCTTTTGTTCTTAACCAGTTTAGGCAAATCTAGCTAGTTGATTCACATAAACTTCTTCCTATAAGTCACCATTCAAGAACACACTTTTGATATCCAATTGGTGCACTTTCCATCCATGATGGGCTACCAAAGCAATAACAAATTAAATAGTGGTCATACGAGAAGTGGGAGAAAAAGTTTCATCATAATTAATCCCTTTCTATTAGGGCATAACCTTTTGCAACAAGTTTGGCCTTGAATCTGTATCAATAGATACACTTTGACTTTAAAAACCCACTTAGTACCAATAGTTATCTTGCCAAGTGGTAGACCCACTAGATCCCAAGTACCATTTTTCTAAATGGAATGAATTTCATCTTGCATGGCTTTAACCCATTTTGGATCTTCTTGAGTCTCTTCAAAAGACTCACATTCATCTACATCATGCAGAGAACTAAGAAATGCAAACTCATCAATATTTTTCTTAAGAAGTGGTTCAAGCATTTGATATGGTTTTACTCTACAAAGGAGCAAACAATTTGCTATCCTACAAGGTGCTTCTAACTTGTCTACGCATAACTGATCTTTTAACATTTACTGCATCTTCCAGCTATGATCCGAAGTTGGTGCGTTAATTCCTTGAGCATTACCCCTCGTAAAACAACAAAAAAGGATCAATAGGGAAAATCTACTAAGAATCAACACAAGTTGGCATAGGTAACAACCCATCAAAACATGTCCAAAGAATTGGCAGAGGCATGCTTATTGAATTCCACCATTGGCACATGTGCATATAACAAATAACCAAAAACACACATGTTTAATCGTAGGTTTTTTATTATACCAGGCCTCATAATGAGTGATAGTCTTCAAATCTTTAGTGGGCATCTGTTTACAGCACACAATAGTAGGTAGCACAAAGAACTACTTCCATCTAAAACTTGTGTGGAAGATGTTTACCTTTAACAATGCATCTCCATCTCCATCTCCATCTCCATAAAAGTCTTGTGTTGTCTCTTAGAAACACCCTTTTGTTGTAGTGTATAAGGAGTTGTACACTGATGCTTAATGCTTTTACTTTGTGCCAAAAAATATTTGAATGTATTGGACATATATTCCCTCCCTCTGTTTGAACAGAGAGTTTGAATTTTTAAACTATTTTCATATTAAACCATGGCAAAAAAGTGTGGAAAATGAGAAAGTAACTCTGATTTTTCCTTCATAGGCGTATTTGTTATAATCATCAAAGAATGTAACAAAGTATAAGTTTCCTCCCAAAGAAGTAGCCCGCATCAAACTACACACATCATTGTGTATGAGCCTCAATTTGTGATCAGCTCTATCTGCTACATTCTTTGGGAAGGTAAGCGAGCAAGCTTGCCAAGGATGCATCCTTCACAAACATATTTTAGTGGTAGAAAGTTGAGGAATATCCTCTAACATCCCATGCAAAAGCATCAAACTACCAATAGAAGTGTGGCTAAACCTAGCATACCACAACTAGAGACATCTTTCACTACATTAGAAGTGTCTCCTAGATAAGGAACATCACACTTGTACAAACCCAATGGTGGTTAAAGATCTAGTAAACATAATCTATTTGTCTTGTTCTCTGTCAGCACACAGATAATGTATTTATCATCTACAAATTTAACATTAAGACCTCCCCTTGCTAGAGTGGGCATAAAAAGTAGATTCAATTTAATTCTTGGAAATGAAAAAGCACATTTTGAATATAAAAATCCTCACCACTTGTAGTAGTAGGGACTATCTCACCAATACCTTTGACGAGGTAAGAGGCATTATTGGCACACAACATAATAATGTGACCACTTTGCACATTCTCCCCATATATTTGACCAAACTTCTTTGAGAAGATATGTGCTTAGAAGCACCACTGTCAAGAAACCAACTGTCAGTGAGATAGTAAACCAACTGTCAGTGAGATAGTTGCACTGAGACATGCATTGTGTCTAGGATTATAACTGCAAAGAGCCATAAGCAAGAAGTCTTAATGGACAACTAAATTAGCTAGGTTCTCTTTCTTTTTTGAACTCTGATTTGATTCCAATAGAGGAAGAAGCGCTGCAAAGAGCCATTAGCTAAGTCCACTTTTTTTGAACTCTGATTTGATTCCAATAGAGGAAGAAGTGCTGCAAAGAGCCATTAGCTAAGTCCACTTTCTTTGAACTCTGATTTGATTTCTCCAAAGGCAGAAGTGCTGCAAAGACCCATAAGCGAGAAGTCTTGATTTGGACAACTAAATTAGCTGAGTCCTCTTTCTTTGAACTTTGATTTGATTCCTCCAAATAAGGCAGAAGTGCTAGAACTCTACTTGGATTCCTTTTTCTTATTTTCCTTAGTTTGAAGTTTAAAGTAAATTTTTATTGTATGGCTAGGTTTTTTGTAATATTGGCAAGTCACCTTCTTTGGGTTTTCAAAATCACCCTTAATATTAGAATTTTTGTTAGAATTGGTCTTCCGCTTAATTTCTTACCCTTATCCTTGCTTGCTAAAGTTTGATCATTGCTAGAACTCTCATCAAAAATATTATTTTTGGACTATTTCTCCTGCAATAGCAAGCTTACAAGATCCTGATAGGTAAGAAGGGCTGCATTGCCTCTTAATGAAAGACGAAGGAAAGTATTACATTCCCGTAACGCCGCTACGGGCATTACCACAAGAGGGGACGGCCTCTGGCTCACCAGCCATAGAGGAAGAATGAGGATTGCCCCTCATCCCCCAGGCTATATAGTGTGTGGCCTGCCATCCACACTAGCCTGGCCGCCCATGACTCCGCATGGGCGTCCTCTCCCACTGAACCCCGGACATGGCCATCCGGTCTGCCATCAGTCACACAGGCATTACAGCCTACGTGACATTACCCCCCCCTTAAGAAGAGTTTTCGTCCTCAAAAACAAACTGGGGAAACCTTTTGGAAATTACACTACGGCGTTCCCAGGTTGCTACTCCTCATCCCCATCTGTCCATTTAACAAGTACCTCCTGGTACACTTTATGTCGGGTTTGTCTATCACGATACTATAGAATCTTTTCAGATTCATGTGGTATCTTTGGTGGCTCTATCAAGTCCACCAAAATCTCTGGAGAAATTGCGTTCTCTAACCCGTGAACTGATTTCTTCAGTTTACTGACATGGAAGACAGGATGAACTTGAGAACTCTCCGGTAACTCAAGTTTGTAGGCTACGTCCCCAATCTTCTTAAGGACCTTGAAAGGACCGCAATATCTAGGAGAAAGTTTATCACACTTTCCCGTTTTCATGGTTGCTGACTGCACAGGAACCTTTAAAAATACAAAGTCACCTTCTGCAAAGGTCACTTGTCTGTGTCCTTTATAGGCAAATGTTTTAGCGTGATCCTGTGCACTACGAATGCTCTCGCGTTTTTTGAGCATATCATTCATATCTTCAAGGAAATCCTTGACAGATTGAATCTTCTCCTTTTCTAGGCCTACAGACATTGGAGATCTCGGCTGGAATCCATACATTAACATGAATGGTGTAAATCCAGTCGTCGTCGCTGAATGCTTGGAGCTATTATAAGCAAACTCCAATATGGGCAAATATTCTTCCCAATTTGATTGCTTCTTATCAACATAAGAACGCAATATATCCTCTAGAATTTGGTTAACTCTTTCAGTGTGACCATCAGACTCCGGATGATCTGCCGTACTCATACTCAGAGTAGTATCCAACTTTTTTGAAGATATCCCTCCAAAAATGACTGTTGAACTTTCTATCTCTATCCGATACTATATCTGCGGGCAGGCCATATAGCTTGTAGAGATGTTCAATAAAGAGTTTTGCCAACTCTGGCGTTTTAACAAATTTTTTTTTTTTGTGTGGCAATAAACTTTGCCATTTTAGTCCTGTCCACTACCACGCACACCGAGTCATTCCTTCAACTCGTCTTGGGTAAACCGGTAATGAAATCCATGGAAATGCTTTCCCATTTCCCTTGAGGAATCTCCAGTGGATGGAGTAGTCCTCCAACTTAAGACGTTTATGTTTATTGACCTGGCACTTACTGCATTTCAGCACATAAGTCTGGACGTTCTTAAACAAACTAGGCCAATAAAACTGTCTTTTTACTAGTGCATAGGTCTTCTGAATCCCAGGGTGACCCGCACTTGGACTATTAAAACTATACCCCGAAGACTCGGCTAGCCTCTCCGGACTAACTCTCGCTTCGCTATCCGCCGCACCTACGGCCAGTCTCTCTGGACTAGCATTACGTGTCGACGAGGAAGGTGGGCAAGGCTATGACAAAGTGCGTACGCGTACAGCGCGCCAGACCTCTGTAAAGACAGGATCATGCTCACACAAGCCATGATTTGGTATTTCAACCAAAACCCCAAGGCAAATTTCATGCCTTGATTTTGTATCATGTCATAAGCACAGAAGCTAATGTGCTGGAGAGCACTCTAGTAGCGCAAGTTCTTAGACTATGCTACTAGATATTTGTAGACTACGCTACCATGTTGCTTCACCAACTTGTTAAAACTTCTCTTTGGAAAGCTCTACGACCAATCTAATCATGCATCACAAGGATTAGTTCCAAAGTTGAGAGATACTTCCTCTCAGAGTAACATCTTTGCACAAGCATATGCTCTAGAATCTTGTTGAGTTTCTAACTACCATCAATCTATGGATGGTTAAACTCCACTCCAACTCAGAGTAAATGTAAGTTTTGAAAATTTCCCTTCAAATATAACAATCAAACTTCCTATCTCTTATGCCATACTATATATGCGGGGACCATATAGTATGTGGAAATGTTTGATAAAGATTTTGCACCGCTACGGGTGTCTGGAGTTACATCCAATCACTTACAACTCTTTGTTGCTATTACCAGACACATCCTTTCAAGTATTGTCTGGACTCACACAACTATTCCAGTTTATGTGATAGTTGAGGATATCCCTCCTTTCCCTCAAGAAAGGTTTTTGTCCTCAAAAACTCTACTCTTAAGCGGACTACGCGCTAGTGTCATAGGTCCAAGAACAAATCTAGACCGTGTTTAATATCATATGTTATATTCTTGAGTCCTTCCAAGAAACTTTTAAACATCTTGCAATGAAGATGTGGTATAGTGTCTATGCACATGTGGTATAGTGTCTACGCACATATGGTGGTACTATTGATAAACTGCTTTGCAACAGATCAGTGGTTTCACACTTGTAACAAAGTGCTTCATTGTTGCATATTATTACCCTTCATAAGCGGTTACACACTTATGAATCATTTAGGTGGGTTGTACCATCTATCAAGAAAATTCCAAACTACTAATAACCATATTATCAATCCACAGATAATGACTGAGCTTGCTGCGAAGCCATAGGTTGCTAGATAATTGATGGTAATTACACAAGCCCAATGTCTCATTACATCATACATTCAATATAAATGCAAACATCACAGTACTTCGTGATGATGAACTTAGGAATTTCATCCTATCCCTGTTTGGTGTTGGTATGAAGTATAACTATGAGAACATTATTTGCTGCCTCCTCATTATAGCGGCAAAGCTACCTACCCATCACAGGTGGCAATCTCTACCAAGCTATAACCAATGTGACAAGCAAATAAACGAGTACTCTTGTAAGAACTTCATAACCATATCTCACACCAAACTCATAATCACTACGGATTAAATGCCAGGGCTTGCAAAATTGAATGTTATCTGATAGGTAGAGTGGATCATCAAACTACGGATGACCTCGACAACTCACTAGGACTAGTGACGTGTAACTTTTAAGTTACTCCACTCTCCTTGCTTTTCCATACCATCGAACAAATCGGTCCCTCGATTTGAGCAACGTCAATATATTTATGAGTACCTCGATATGCATGGATTGTGGTTCGGTAATTTAAAATGTTGATCTAGAGTATCTTTCACTCGAGGATCTTAATTTTATTAGCAGTTATGTATTAGTAGTGAGTAACTACGTACCCACTATCATCACACTAGTAGCTCCATACTAGTCTGTGAGTAACTCCGTACCCATGGCGTACCTCCCCTGAGTGGGAGTACCATATACAACCATCTATAAACAAGATGATTAAGTCACTTGTTGCTCAGAAGTGACTACACAAAGTGACCCCTCCATTGCACATTGCAGTACAATTTCTGGTATTACAACACGAATTTTTGGACGTCCTTATCATAGAGGTCAACTTAAAAACTAGTGCATAGGTCTTGTGGAGTCTCGGCTGACCTAACCACACCACTGGTGACTTCCTACAAAAAATGTGGCGCCGAAGTCACCACCTATGTATTTTAACTCCGTAAAGTACATGGTCTCATCTATCATCTATGGAAAGTTGTAAAACATTCCTGCGAGATGGATTTTTATCACCCTAAAATTATTGTGCACTATTTTAGTGTGAAGAGCTTTTTTCCTGGGTACCATGGTTCACCCCAAGCTCATCTATTGCTAAATTCTCCGATTTAACAAAAGATATGTCTGCCTCCGAACACTCCAGTTTAGTTCCAGACTTTGAGTTTACTTCTTAACACTCCGGTTAAGGTAAAACTCACCAGATACAGTAGGATTTACCACTAAGCTCTCCGGCTTAGCCTTCTATCCTAACTCAGCCCAAGTTTATGTACACTTCATATGTCGGATCCGATTAAAACAACCAGGCTCATCTGGAGTGAGATACTACTCACTATTGCCATGTAAAACCTTATTAAATCCTAGAAATGCTCCAATCATTTCCCAGGGGTCATACGACTTATAGGGTTTACACGCACATGAACTTTGTAAACAAAATAGCCGGTCATGCAATATTACAATTGCTTATGTAGGAAAGTAATATATTTCCCAAATTCATATGGTAGCAACTAAAATGTGCTCACAATCGCACACTTATGTTGAACATAGGCAAGACTACGCTTGCAAAATGCTATAGGGCGTCCCCCATGCATGAAATTGTCCAACCAAACTAGTCTTACTGCTAACCTCTAGATTTAGATCACTCCGGAACTAAATCACTCTGTTAGCACTAGCACACCATCATGGTCTTGCTACCTAGAGCTTCTCCGAACTCTGTAATAACTGGGTTTTATCCCAACTTATGGCTATATTTGGCAATTTTCAAAGTTCAAATTTTATCTTGCACACTTTATCACTACAGACAAGTGTACATATAGACCTGCCAAAGAGTCAAGTTACATGCACAAGTCTTGGCGTCCCATTCCACCAAGACTACAATCGATTCCGTGAGAATTTGATGTCCCATACCATCAAACCAATTGATGTGACATATAAAAAGGCTCTTTCCCCCCTCCAAAGATCACCACAAACTCTCGAGCAGTGGGATGTCGACGCATGGCAATAAAAAGAAGAGAAAACCATGCTAGTAAATTTAAGAACAGTTCTCTTCGATCAACTTGTATAAGGGCATTGAGCATTACATCTCAAGACTATACCCCTTCAGATTTACCTTTGATTTGTACAAATCAATCCTAAATCTGCTATTATTATCTAGGCGTACGCTAATCCTTCAGATTAGTACTCCTAGATAAACCATTCACTACTAGCCCCTTTATCCCAAGTAATACACACCTTAGGGATTACTTTTACCAGGCAATCACGTGACTAAATCAAACTAGTCACCACTCTCTAGGCCCAAGTAGTGACACTATTTTGTTACTTTTAACAAGGGCCAACTTGCCTCTATGGGCCAAGGCCTTTTGTTGCTACAAACAGTAAGCAACTTGTTTGGACACGAGGCATAACCACATCAAGACTACGCTTGTACATGGTTTTCATTTTTCAAAGTTTATCACAATCTTCTAGCATCTGTTAAAAGATTGTGAAGGGTTATGAGCACTACGGCTCAATTAGGCTTACCTTGATTTCTCGTGATAAGCACTTCGCTTAATTTTGGCACAACTGCGCCATTTCTGGTCCTCTTAGCCCAAGTTAAAACACATCTCAGTTTTAGATTTACACTAGCCAAACTACGTGACTTTGATGGTCAATACTAAGTGTAAGCTCAGCTTAAATTTAGTCTCTCCGAACCAAATGTGTGATCACCACATGTGTTATTCTCGAGGTGCTACGGCCATAGACGTGTTCACTAGGCACAACGGCCATAGAACGGCTTTCTCTCAAAGGACTCGACACTACGGCCGTGGGATCTGTCTCTCTCTTAGCACGCGACGCTACGGCCGTGTGCGGTGGGTCTCTTTCGTGGAAAACGGGCACTACGATTACACGGCACGACGGTCGCGTTCGGTTTGTTTCGTGGGGTGTGTCTAGAGAAGAACACATTTGTTTGTCACCACAGAACAAACACAAATTTGTCCGAACAAAACTTTAACTCTAGCAAGACGACGCTCGCAAAAGTGTAAATTGAAATCTGGCGAGGCTACGCTCCCAGAGTCTTCGTATCAAAAATAAAAATGGTTGAGAGGCTATGCCCTGCTAGATCTTTCCTCCCCATTCAAGAGAGGATTCGTTTGAAATTTTCTCATTTTTAATTTCATAAAAATGAGCAATAAAAATATATTTAAAAAAATATATAGGTTTTTTAACCCCCTTTTTTTAATAAAATAAAATAAAATAACGAGCCGGGCCGGCCCTCGCCGCTTTTCGGGCGTGGCCGCCCACCCGTGGTGGGTGGGGAGTGTCCACACGATTCTGGCTGGCCGCCCGTTTTGCCAGCTGTGCACTGGGCAGGCCCATGTGTGATGGTATCAAGGGCTGGCCGCCCGTTATTTTCATTATTCATAAAAATGAATAATTAAAAATATATTAAAAAAATAAATGGTTTTTTAACCCCTTTTTCTTTCTTTTTTTCTTTTTTCTTTTTTTTCGCTGGTGGTCGTTGATGGCCGCCTGGCCGCCCGCTGGGCTGGCCGCCTAAGGTTGGCCGCCCGCTGGGCGCCTAAGGCTGGCCTGGCCGGCTGGCCGGCCGCCTGAGCTGGCCGCCTAGCTGGCCCCGTTGGGCTGGCCTGGCTGCAGCGCCGGGTAAGGCTTGGCCATTTGGGCTGGTTGGCGAAGGCAAACCAGAGGCCAGGCGCGACGCAGACTTGCGCATCTACCTGCAGAGCTTTCCAGACCTCCAATTCAAGGTTCCCTTCTCTACTCGACGAGCCACAGTCTTGACGGTGCAGAAGGAGTCTGCTGCGCCTGGTTGGCCTAGCCGCCCACTGGGCTGGCCGGCCCAGGCTTCTCTTCGCCCCCCCTTCAAACGAGGTAGCAAGTCGCCATAGGCTCGCTGTGGGTGTATTTGCTTCACACACAGCAGGCTCTGTGGGTTCTATGCCCCCACCAGTCGCTACCTGGGTTCTACGCTCCCACCCACTCAACGTGGTCACTGGTAGGCTGCTCTTCGCTGACAATGGGGCTGGTTTCGCCCCCCACCCCCACACACGGTGTGGTCTGCGCCCCCCCACCTCTACACAGTCGAGAGAATGGGGACTTCTTTTGTAACAAATTCAACGCAGAAAGGAAAAAACGAGATTCACTTACCTCCAATTCGCTTGCTGTGTGTGATGGGGGGAGAGAGAGAGAGAGTTCTTCCCCTCCATTCTTCCATGGCCGCCTCCCTCCACACCCTCCATTCGAGATAAGGATAAGGAGACGAACGGTCGAAAACCATCGAGTTCCCCGGTCATGCGCGGGCTCTGACAATCCCCTCGAACCACGCTCTGATACCAGTGTTACATTCCCGTAACGCCGCTAACTATGGGCATTACCACAAGAGGGGACGGCCTCTGTGGCTCACCACCCAGCCATAGAGGAAGAATGAGGATTGCACCTCATCCCCCAGGCTATATAGTGTGTGGCCTGCCGTCCACACTAGCCTGACCGCCCATGACTCCGCATGGGCATCCTCTCCCACTGAACCCCGGACATGGCCATCCCGGTCTGCCGTCGGTCACAGGCATTACAGCCTACGTGACAGAAAGTATAGAAACATAGATAAGATTAAGGAAAATAATTAACCATAGAATCTAAGCAGTAAGAGGCAACACCTCGCCCTTATGAAGTGGCCATATCCATCCTTATTCCCATCAAAGAAGAGCCACCCAAGGTGCCAAACCCTAAAGGGAACTGTGCACATGCTTTTAGTGGCAATGCTGAGTAACCCCGGGCTCAAAAAGATCACCACAACCCCATAATGCCTATGTATGCCATGCACTAAAACCAACTTCCAACTTGCAAGTTGGAAGTGGAAAGAAATAGATCAATCAAGCATGCCAACAAAGCCAACCGTGGTGGCATCCATGCAGCGTGGATGGACAAGTGATTCTCTGCCCTCACCTGCCCACCACTGGACAATAAGCCGGAGCCTTAAGCCCATGTGTACATATGTAATATAGCCCCCCGCACTCGCATTCACCCTTGTGTGTATCACACCCTCGGGAGAATATTTTTTGCGAGCTTGTGTGTGTGAAAGCCTTTTTAAAATTTTATGAGCTTTTTTTGAACTCTTTATCATTTGGCATGGTTTTTAAAAAGAAAGAAGAAGCACACTTTTAAAAAGGAGGGCTCAAGGGGTCTCAAAATTACATCATTAGATTTAAAACTTTTTTGGGTGTAGAATTTGGCACTTTTGACATCAAAAATGAGTTCAGAAGGCCCAAAAATGGTAGAATCGTCTATAAACACGTGTATGCTCCAACCATCTTTCTTCGACTAATGTTCAAAAGAAAGAGGGGTACTGCAATGATCCAAGGACTAGCAGCACCCCTATTTCCTAAACATCAACCAGAGAAAGATGTTCTAAATATAGGCATGTTTATAGTCAATTTTGGCACTGACGATCCAACGGTTTGCTACACCACCCCTCTTTCTTGAACATGAACCAGAAACATTAGGAATTTTTGGACCCAAAGAGGGCCTCTTGGATTAACTTTTGATTAGGAATGGACCAACAGGAAGAGGGATGGGTGCCTTTAACCCTAGGTGGCCTAGGCTTTGGTTTGCTAATGGGGTCTAATTACTACTCTTGTCCCCCTACCTCTTGGGCCCAAACTTAGAGGTCCCCCCACCTAGAATCGCGCAGATTAAAAACCCTTAAAAAAAAATTAATTTTTTTCCAAAAATGTGTTTTCCCTCTCAACATACTCTAGGTTTGGAAAGCTCATTTTGAACCTCTTTCTTCCTCTTCTAAGCTCTCCATTGCTGCAGAAACTCCATATCTCTCAAGCTCTCCCTCCTTATTAAGCTCCCTCAGTCTCAAGCTCCCTCTCCCTCTTTCTTCCATTTCTAAGCTCTCCATTGCTGCAGAAACTCTATCCCTCTCTCAAGCTCTCCCTCCTTCTCAAGCTCCCTCCCTCTCAATCTCCCTCTCTCTCTCTCTCTCTCTCTCTCTCTCTCTCTCTCTCTCTCTCTCTCTCTCAAGCTCCCTCCCTCTCCATTGCTGCAGAAACTCTATCCCTTTTTAGTCTACTCTAGGTTCAAGAAGCCTATTCTCAAACTCTAACCCTCTTTTAAGCTTTCCATTGTGCTGCACTGAAAACCCTGAACTTTCTCTCCTCTCCACTCCTCTGTTGTAAAACAATCTTTTCTTTTCCCTTCTTCTCTTTTCTTACCACCATGGCCTCTTCCAGTAATGTGAGAAGACCTAGGGAGAAGGTGGGGAAGAGCTTGTGCTGCATAACACAAGAGATGAGAATGGAGTTTGGGCTCCAACAAGATTCAGGGTTGGGGCTTGGGTCTACATGCAGCCAAGCTCTAAGGGACCACATCGAGTGCGTCAACTGGGAAATATGCTACATCATTGGAAGGGGCGGCTACAAGGCTTCAAGCATACTAAGAAGGAAGGACTGGTTGCCATAGTGCAACATGTGTATACCCTTGGAGACCTGTACATTTAAGGCCAACGACCAAGGTTTCCTTCAAATTGTCAGTGTAACATAAACACAGCTTTAACAACATGCTAATATTGGATTTTTTGTTTTAAATTTTCTTATGATTCTCCATTTTCTTATGTCTCTCTGTAGATATTTTCCCCTCTAATTATGTTGAGGAACAACCACTCCAAAGCCTCACTGTAGTTTTCTATGCTATGCATGCATCCATTGGAGAGGCAATGTTTGTATCTGCCCAAGTGATCTTGTATAGAACAATATCTTTTTCTTTTCTCACTCATATTTTGTAGATAAAAAACCAGGTTTATTTGGCAAGCTAGAAGAGATCCGAATGGCCCAAACCTGATGCTTGGACCATCTTATGCTTAAAGTTTAAGATAGTAAGTGATATCAAGACATCGCTCAAGTTTTCAAAGGCATCTAGGCTAGTAGGGCTAAATTGGTTTTGTCCTTTACATGTTTTTGTGCACATGTTCAATTCCATGCCAATGCACCAAACAAAAACAATGTATATTTGTAAGGAGGTACGGTCTGACCTCATTCAAGGATTACTAGGAGAGGATTGGGAGGTTAATGAGGGGTCACATCAAGGTGATGTGTATAAGTGCAATGTAGTAGTCTTTCAGGTTCTTGAAGGCACGACCTATTTTGTACATGCATCTGCACTACCAAAGATGGATGCAAAAGCATGGGACATGGATCCCACTTCAAGCCTCAGAAGAAGAAATTATGCCTATTGAGGTAGCTGTAATGATGCAAAATGGATGGATTGAGCGAGTGGCAGCAAGCAAGCAGCATTGGAGCCTAGCAGACCTATGTCAACACTTTAGCATCATGGGCTTTGACAATGTGGAAGAGTCAAGTTTCAAGTTGATGATGAGAAGAAAGGTATATCTGATTCCACTATATGTCTAGAATTAACCCTTACACTTTTTGGTTATTGTGCCACTTTCTATATTTTTATGGATTGGGAAGCATAAGGAGGGGACAACCATGGTCTCACAATCATGGCAAATGGGGGACTTGAATTTTCAACACAGCAAGGTGCATAGCCCTACCAACATATAGTAGGCATGTGGAAGATCTTGAAGATGAACTGAGTATATGGGAAAATAGCCTCTGTTTTGATGCACGTGAGGGGTTTCAGGATCGAGGTGAAGGCAATGACAAGCTTTCAAGTCAACAAGGAGGAGATGGAGATCAACATGAAGTAAATGTCACAAGAGGGGCAAAAAATGAAGACATTATAACAATTTTAGATTAGATGACATGCTTGTTGTAATTTTGTAGTAGGCTCTTTTTTAACTAATCTTTATTTAATTAAAATCTTAATATTTCTACAAACTGTAATTTTTTTGTCTAGCGGTCTAGTGTGAAAAGACCAAACTTTAAATTTTAACTATAAATAGCCAAAGGTGCCTTCTTTCTCATTTTCACGCGATAGAAACCAAGCACGAGCTCACACTATCTCTTTGCATTCACATGGCTACCCACTTTGACAGCTTCTGTGAGTTCCTCTCCACCACCACGTGGGCGAGCAAGAGCGAGCTCTTTGTCATGTTCTCTCATGAAGTCGACTTTGAAAAGTTGCTCGTCCTTGCATCCCAACATTATGAGACATACATTGCATACATGGAGCAATACTTGGCTCCCACTCCATCTCCTTTCCCCATTGCCCCAATGATCGATGGGTGCCTGTTGAGCTGCTTAAGTACATTCAACAATATGCCTGCCCCTACATCCCAGTGCCTTGAACGCTTCATCGACATCTGCATCCCTGCAAGGGCTTACTGTACCTTCAATAAGCAGGAGGTGAAGAGGTTGGGGAAGGGCAATTTACGAACTAGGTTCCTCTCGTGGCTCGCCCCACTTTTGCGTTCCTCATCAACGACGATGAGGATTCGGATGAGGAGGTAGAGATGCCTATGGTGTAGAAGAGCAGCTTGCATCAGAGCACTTTCTAGAGGGTGCACAATCTGCCAACTGAACAGCCCACTATAGTAGAAGATGCAGGGCCATCTTCCCCACACGAGGAGAGCAAGGTGCTGCCAGAGCTTGAGATCAATCTCTTGAGCACCATTATGGTGGAAGGTGAAGAATACTTATTTGTTCATGACCTTGAAAAGGCATCTCTGGCTTGAGAATGGCTGAATGCTTGGGCATTATATGCACGCGATGTGAGGTGGACCTTGATACGTCCAACCTCGGTCCTCACCTAGATAGTGCTATATTACCCCTTGGAGAATCTATCGCAAAGACAATTGCTTTGGTCAAGGAAACTATGGTTGAGACTGCGGAGCAAGCCCTAGTTCCAGAGAAGGAATTCACAACCTTACAAGACAAGCTAGAGGCTGAAAAGGATACCCTTGCTGCTGGAGTGATGGAGGAGACCAAAGCACCAAAAAGGATGAGGCTAAGTCCTCGATTGACCTCTCCGCTCCCACCAGCACTTTGGTAAAAGAAGACATTGACCAAGAGGTAATAATCGACCTTTTACAACCTAGAAACATTTGTAATTATGTATAGGAAAATATTTTGATTTTTCCTTTGATTGCAGAGGGTGGTTGAAATTGACGCATTTGCTGGGAGAGGCGGCAGCAGTAGAGACCAGGCCAAGGTCCATGGACATGATGCTGCGTTGGCACACTATCTTGGTCAACTTCCTGTGGGGATGGCATTGCCATTATCCATAGGGACCTACACCCCTCAATCTGCCTTCACTCTCTTCTTTTTGAAAGCCCTCTCTAAGGTGCTCTGTGTAGCCTCTATGGCACAGAGCACCAACCAATGTATAGTTCTGATTAAAAAATCCCTTGCATTCGATGTTTTTGGTTCTGGATTTAGGGGTAAGCTTCTTGCTCGTATAGGTATAGCCAAAAGCATAGGCATAGAGGATCCTCAAGAAATAGCCCAATCACTCCTTGAGCACACTCTACCCAATAACAAGAGAAGGAAGCTCAATATTGTAAGAAAGCTTTTGTAAAGATGATGTATCACTTCTTATTTATGAATATAATACAATTTTTGCAAACTTATTTTCATCAAGTATATCATTGTTTTTTCTAGTTTGTACCATCAATGTTTTTGTGAATGCATCAGAAATGACCCTAGGAGCCTGGGGGAGTAGTGCCAGAATAGTGTGAATTTTGAGCCTGCACCGTTGCTGTAGAGCCCAAATTCGCATTGTTTTGGCACTGCTTCCCCAACCTTTCATCATGAGCAATTTTGATGCATTGGATGACAAATAATGTATTTTTACACATGATTAAAGGTATTTTTATCTTGTAAATTACTGTTTCTCATAATCAATATACTCAACTTCATTATAAATGCATCAAAAATGATTCTGAGTGGCTAGGGGAGCAGTGCCAGAACAGTGCAAATTTTGAGCCTGCACCGCTCTGCTGAGCCCAAATTTGCACTGTTCTGGATTAGCTTCCCCAACCCTCCAGGAGCAATTTTGGATGACAAATAATGTATTTTTATAAAAACAATAATTTATTTTATAAATTACTATTTTTATAATTAATGTACTCAACTTCATTATATATATGCATCAGAAATGATCCTGAGTGGTTGGGGGAGCAGTGCTAGAACAGTGCGAATTTTGAGCCTGCACTGCAGAGCCTAAATTGGCACTGCTCTTGCATAGTTTCCCCAGTCCTCCAGGAGCAATTCTGATGCATTGGATGACAAACAATGTAATTTTACACATGATTAAAGCTATTTTTATCTTATAAACTATTGTTTCTCACAATTAGTGTACTCAACTTCATTATAAATGCATCAGAAATGATCCTGAGTGGCTAGGGGAGCAGTGCTAGAACAGTGCAAATTTTGAGCCTACACCGTCACTGCAGAGCCTAAATTCGTACTGTTCTGGCATAGCTTCCCCAATCCTCCAGGAGCAATTCTGATGCATTGGATGATAAACACTATATTTTTACACATGATTAAAGGTGTTTTTATCTTATACTATTGTTTCTCACAATTAGTGTGCTCAACTTCATTATAAATGCATCAGAAATGATCCTGAGTGGCTGGGGAGCAGTGCCAAAACAGTGTAAATTTTGAGCCTGCACCGCGTTGCAAAGCCTAAATTTGCATTATTCTGGCATAGCTTCCCCAGTCCTCTAGGAGCAATTCTGATGCATTGGATGATAAACACTATATTTTTACACATGATTAAAGGTGTTTTTATCTTATAAACTACTGTTTCTCACAATTAGTGTGCTCAACTTCATTATAAATGCATCAAAAATGATCCTGAGTGTCTAGGGGAGAAGTGCCAGAACAGTGCGAATTTTGAGCCTACATCGCCGTTGTTGCAAAGGCCAAATTCGCACTGTTCTGGCATAGCTTCCTCAGCCCTCCACGAGCATTTCTGATGCCTTGGGTGATAAGCTAGCACATGATAGATGCTCCATATTAAACAAACATGATGACACCGTGACATTGTAAGAGAAACTTAAAATTTTAATTATCAGAAGGTTACAAATGAAAGCCAGATAGGCTTGTTACAAAGGGGGGTTTGAAACAAAAGAGTTGCTTCAAAAAAAAGGTTAACATCTAAGATCTCTAAGATTGTGTCTCGCTCGCCTTAATTGTGCCAAGCTATTGCATGTCCTTTGCAAATATGGTAATCCTCTTTGCATGTATTGCAAGGAGGTTGGTGTCTTCAAAAAGCCCAACAAGGTAAGCCTCGGCGGAGGCTTCTTGCAATGCTTCAAGGGCAATCCCCGGCACGAAACTCTGTTCTATATCGTTGGAGAATCTCCTTCACTGTGCAAGCGAAAGGGGCTTTTGTTATCAACAACTCAGTGTTCCTTTGATAAAACTTGATTTCTTGTAGAGCCCTATGCCCTTGGCGCATCCTTCTCCTTGGAGCTCTCTGTGTTGTGTTAGTGCGTTGGGCGAGGTTGGGACTTCCTTGGCTTGAAGAGCTTGACCTTTCTACGCTTGCGTGCACTTGCAAGAACCTCCTCTTGGTCTCTCTCATAGTCTGAATCCTCCTCCTCCTATTACTGTGGGGACCCTGTCCTCTTGGTAGTAGGGTCTTGCCACCTATGGTGCTACGCAATAATGTAGGAATGTTTTCACTAACCTAGTCGAACTGCTCATCATCGGCCTCTCTGTCTTGATCTCTGGGGTGGTTGCATTGTGGGGTCTTCTTCACACGTTTGCTCCCACTAGAAGGGCCTGCATGTGTGCATGCGCTGGTGTTACTGTGGGAGGAGGGTTGAACTCTGGTGATCCCATTAGGCATGTCCTAGAATCCAAGGGATCACTCTCTTCCGTGGTGTCGCCAATATGTGTTCGTTGGGTGCGTTGCACTGTGTTTTGTGAAGGCATGGTAACACGTGCGGTGTTCTTGTTGGTGCGTGCCATATCCATGTACGACTATGCTAACGTGGTGATGTGCTGGTGTCCTTACGTGGGTGTCCACGTAGATCTTGAGCTCAAGCTCTCTAAAAAAGTGAAATGAAAATGAAGTGAGAGAAGGAACTTAATAGTTTTTTTTAAGGGAAAAAAAAACCTAACTAAACTAATTTTCTTAGCCTTATTACATCTAGATTTATGCTAGTGCATGCACAACCCAACGCCTCCCTTGTCTCCTCATTCGTGCACGCCAAGTACCATGCCTATGGGGAGCATTGGTGGTCTTTGCAACCATTCAAACTGAGCATGACTTTTTGCAACCTTGCATGCCTCTTCTTGCGCAAGGAATATGAATGTGTAAATCAACCTTCCGTTTTCTAGCTTCACAAGGGGCTACACACACAGCTTGCAAAGACTCCATAGCTAAGCAAAGGAAGAAGCTAAAGCAGAGAGATCCTCATAGGGGGAGAGAGAGAGAGAGAGAGAGAGAGAGAGAGAGAGAGAGAGAGAGAGAGAGAGAGAGAGAGAGAGAGAGAGAGAGACTGTTCTGTCAGGTTTAACACAAATTTTCTAAGTAGAAAATGATATTTACGATATACAAATATACTAACATGGAGTTTTTCATCAATAAATTACATTTATGAGAAAAATTAAAAAATAATAATTTTTGGGTTCCCCACAATTTCGAGATCTCATGGATGTAGTGGTTCCTGAACAGTTAGTTATGTTTATGGGGTTGTGGGGACTTGACAGTTAGTTATGGATGTATTGGCTCCTGATAGGCTTCTGACGTGACCCTTGAATTACAAGCTTTTTTTTGAGGGAAAAAATTATTTTCATCATACATATTGGTTGGGTGGTGTTTTTTCCACCTCAAAATGTAAAAAAATAAAAAATAAAAAATTTTCACTTTTTGGGGCTCACCTAAATACGAGAATGTTTTGCTGATGTGGAAGGGAGATATGGTGGGAGTTAATGAGAAAGGAGATTTCAAACTGACAAGAAAGATTCAATTTGTAGAGAGTGAAGATAAAAAATCCAAAAAGTAAAGAGAAAGTATGAGAAAAGTCAAAAAGTAAGAGAGAGAGTATGAGAATATTCCCTTTAAAAAGTGAAACTAGGGGGTATGGCTGATGTGGCAAGGTAAAAAATAGGGGTCATCAGAGTCTTTGTCTCCCTTAAGCCCAGCTTTTTAAGCTCTAATCCCTTAAAATTAGGAATCCTTAGGAGGCCCTTTTTAGGAATCCTTAGGAGGCCCTTTTTAGGTCCAAAAATTTCCTAAAATGAAAAGATGGTCATCTCGGAACATAGACATGTTAACAGTCAATTAGACCATTTTTGGGCCTTTTGAGCTCATTTTTGATGTCACAAGTGCCAAATTCTACAATCAATTTTTTTTTGAATCTAATGTATGTATTTAAGCCCCTTAGAGCCCCCTTTTTCTATTAAATAGTGTACCCCTCAAATAATGTAGGTTGTGTGTAAACATCTTGAGTGATAGGTAAATATATTGTTTCTATACTCTTCTGAGCCTTTTTTTCATGTTTCACATAATCATGCTGTAAAATTGAGACATTTCAAAAGCGAAGCAGCGCTCCCCCCTCTCATCCTTCGCCGCCTCGCTCTGTTGCCTTCGTATCTGCTCCCTCCCCTTTGTCCTACCCACCCTCGCTGCCTGCGCCTCCCTTTGCTCCCCTGCTCCCCCTTTGCCCCCTCTTGCTCTCGTTAGAGCCCTTTCTCGCCTACGCTTATGCACATCCTCTCTCCCCTTGTCCCCGCCTTCACACCCCCTTGCTCTCACCAACGTCCCCCTCTCACCTGCTCCCTACCCCTTGCTCCAACCTGCCAGCTCTGCCTCCCTCCTCTCTGTCTTGCCCGTGCCAATGCCACCTAGTCCCCCCCTTCCCCATCTATTCCCACCTGCGCATCCCCCACCTTCTTGTGCCCCCCCCGTTTTTCTTCCATTCTGCCCCTCTTTTTACTCCCATCCCCCCCTGGTTTGTACCTCTTGTCTTGTCACCCCTTTCTTCCTTTGTCATCATAGTAGCACCCTTAGCTTGTGTGCACCCTTAGTTTGTGTGCTTTTTCTCTGATTTCGACAAGTTTAGGCCTCTTCTGGTCTTTGCCCCCCAGGAGAACTCCAAGGCAGCTTCTCCGTCTCCCTAGACTGAGGCCACCGTTACTTGCCTTTCGTTTTCTGAAGTGGACCGACAGCTTCTCGCTATGACTGTAGCATCGCTAGAGGCCTCCACTCTGGTTTGCAAGATTGTTGGTAGCTGCCCCGCGCGTGGCTCAGAGATCTCCTTCAGGCTAGCCTCCTAGGTGCACCTGCAAAGATTGTAGATATTCATGCATTGGGGCATGGCTACTACTAGGTTGAAATTGATTCACTCCCCAGTAGCATCTGATCTTGTCATGCAGCTGAGCCCTTTTGCATTACGTACGGCCAATACCTTCTTTGCACAATGGCAGCATGGCTTCAACCCGGCATCTGACCCTCTAGCTGGAGTTTCAGGCTTTCTCATGAGACAATCTACTTTCTAGGCCTCAGGAAGGAATGCCTTCCTCTTCTCCCAGTGATTGGTGGTGCCATCGAGAGAGTGATGGAATCCCCCCCGCCGCCGCCTCGACCCTCACACGAGCAGCCGGGATTCCATCTCTCTGATCTGTGTTACCTCGTTGGATTCTGTGCCTCACATGATATCTATTCCCAACCTTCGGGGTGACCCCAATATATAGAGAGTGGTGGAGTCTTCCAGCCTTCTAGGCTAATGTTTCATTGGCAAGAAGATGGGTCATCTAGCTAGAGCTTGCCCTTGGCGTTACTCTAGGAGACCGCGCCCGGTGCTTCCCCCTCCTACTTCCTACTCAGATCCACACCAGGGGGCCGAGGGAGGAGCAGGTTCCATGCCACGCAGCACCAAGTACCGACCATGGATGACACATCAACCCGAAGAGTGGTGGATGGTTGCCCCCCGCCCAGAGGTCATTGGCCGATCACCAGAGCTAAGCATCGCCGCCGTGTGCGCCAAGCTAGCAGTATGCAAGAGAATTCAGTTCTATCAAAGAACCATTTACGAGAACTTATCATAGCACCTGCTTGTACAGGGCGGGCCCCCTCCAGTCACACATGGCAACGGCCCCTTTGCCCCCCCTCCCCCCCCAATGTGGTGGCCGATTCCTCGTGACTCCTCTTTTGGCCCTCAGTGCCCAGTGGGGCCAGTTGACCCCACCCTCTCCCCGTTGAGCCTTCCCCACAATAGCCTCCCTCTCTGATGGAGCAGCCACTCCATCTGCCCCTTCCTCTTCTTTCGTGCCTACCATCCCCCCCCTTCGCCTCTCCAAAGCATTCCCATTAGCCCCCTGTAGCCCGCTGATCTGAAGTGGAGACAACCGACGAGTTCCATTCATCGCCTAATTCATCATTTCTCAGAGCCAGTGGAGATGACCATTGTGACCTCACTTGTGAGGGCTCTCCCACTTGAGTCTCCAGGCGGCCCCCCAGGATCTTGGGGCAGCCTGTGGATTATAGTTTCTTCTGGTGTCTTCCACGAGACGGAAGGGACAAATAGGTTTAAGGAGACTGTAGCCCCTATTCGGGTATGTGTGGTCTTCCACCACTCTAGACCCTCTACGCCAGAGAATGGCATAATGATCTTGTCTTTCCCCTTGAGCACAACCCCAAGGACAGAGTAGGATCCAGAGTCAGTGGCCAGGGCCAGGCAGTTGAGCTATCACACCATCTTCAGGATCTCTGCATCACCGATGTTCTTACTCATCTATGGCCTCCTCTGGCCAGCAGGATGGAGCTTGGCGGATCAGCCCACAGAGACCAGGGAGGGAGATGGTGACCTCCATCCTAGAGGTGCTACTTTTTGTGTTCATGCATACCTCTATCATCGTCGTAGTACTTCTCCCCCCCTTCTTACATATATATTCATTGTGACTAATGGAGCACGGAGTATGCATACTCTCGTGCTCGGGCAGAGTGGCAGTACATGGACATAGGATCCAGGCCCACTTGGTGTGACTTCACTAGGACAGATTGTGACTATTTCCCATTTAAACGGAGGGCAGTTCTAATAGTTCCGCCTCACACAGAGATTGATATGAGGATTGTCTCATGGAACATTCAGGCTTTAGGGGGGCCTCAATGCTTTCAGAGATGAGTGAGGCATCCTTAGAGGAGGATTGTCTCATGGAACATTCAGGGTTTAGGGGGGCCTCAGTGCTTCAGAGATGAGGCATCCTTAGAGGAGAGCTTCGACGAGACGAGCTATGGTGGGGGGACCTATAGACATTCTTTTCCTCCAAAAGCATCACCTTACTGAAGGGCGCACCGTCACTATGTGTGGGAAGATTCTATCCAGCACGAGTCATACTTTTTGGTCTCCATCCTTTGGCCCTTCAGGGGCATAGGGAGGAGTGTGTCTCTCCGTCAGTGATGATGAGTAGCTTCTGCTATATGTGACAGGATCAGGAGTTCCAAGATGTGCTCAGTGGGTTACCATTCTGATTGTTGGTGAGGATAGTGTTGGCTTCCTCAACATTTATGCCCCAAATGCTGCTGTGCTGGTAGAGCTATCGATTGGAGCACTGTCAATAGGCCCTGCCCTAGGTTGCTTTTTGGTGCATGGGTGGTGACTTCAATATGATAGAGGCAGCAGAGGATAGACTTAGAGGTGGCATGACCACAGTCTCAGGAGTGGAGTACTCTGCCTGCTAGGAGGATATGATACTGATTCTTAGGGGATAGGACCCTTGGCATCTCCCATAATTTAGGTGTAGCCATGGAAGTCTTAGCTTCTTTTGATCAGATAAGTGGAGCACTGGCCCCAACCTCTCTCGGCGCGGCTGGATAGGTTTTACATCCACGAGCGGGCTTGCAGCTGAGGCATGGTTGGTATTCTAGCAGGCACTACATTTTCAGATCATGCTCCAGTTATTTTGGCCCTAGAGGACCCATGGAGGCATGACAAACATGCGAGCTCGAGGAGACAACCTCATTCAAGACACCTTGAGATCTGCAAACCGGATCAAGCAGATATGGGCGAGACTGGAGTTTTCCTCAGGCTCTATATAGCAGCGAGCACTTTGGATCATGGCATGGGGGGGAGATCAGTGTTTTCTTACAGGAGGATGTAGCCCATAGTAGATTGGAGGGATTTTAGGAGCAAGAGAGGAGTCTGAGGAGGGGCCCACCATCTTTATAGCATCTTCAAGAGAGTCCCCCAGACAGATTGAGAGTCAGATTGCCGGTGCCCATGCCAGGGCTTCATTCTAGACTCAGGCTAGTGTGACAGAGTTACTGGAGATTTCTTTGAGATAACTGTTGAAATATCAAGCTCATTTAGTGAGGCGCGGTGGACACTGATGACCCGCCTGGGGGATAGGCCCCACACTTACACCACTGGCATGGTTGGTGAGATCATGGGTGATATGCGGCCAGTGGGATAATAGAGGCTGTGTGACAACCATTCTAGAGACTGGCATAGTTATAGCACCAGCTCATTTAGTTGGGTTCACACTATAGAGAACCCTAGTATTATGTATTTGGTTGAGTACCTTTTCATATTGTGTGTACTCTTATCTTTGTATATGGTGTGTTGAGTGTTGTGTGAAGAAGAAGAAGATTTTTAGCCTCTCACCTTGTGTGTTCTCTTTTAGGGTTTTGTGAGTGTGTGTGTGCTTTGCAAGAGCTCAAGCTCTCTTCTCCCTTGCATCTTTTCATGGTATCAGAGCCTGGTTCATGCTAAGGGCTGAGCTGCAAGCAAGAGAAGCACAGGAAGCGGTACGAGAGTAAGAGCTTCAACTACTCTTCCCTATTTGTGTTGGCAACGACTACACCCTTGTCGGGAGCTCTACGAGAGGCACCGGAAAACGATCTCTGATTGAGGAGCTTTCTTCGCAGGAGTAAAGCTATAGGGCAACTATACTGTCCAATCGGACTCCATTTTTCAGGCCAAAAACGCGTTTTGGGTGTGTTAGGACCTCTGTTTTTCAGAAAGTAGGTGATTTTGAGCATTGCGGGCAAGTCATCGTTTCTATGCAAAACTCTGTTTTAAGAACTACAGGAAGACAGATTGGTTGTACAAACATTGTGTGTGCTACAAGGAGGTCAACAGTTGCCATTGGGTGTATGTATGCACATTGAGGTCACTGGTTGTGACATTTGAGTGTAGTACAGTACCGCTACAAAAAATACAGCGGACAAACCAAAGTGTTGTTTCTAGTAAATTTGTGTGTCTGGCAAGATGTCAAATGATGGCATAAACCATATTGTTTGCTGAGAAGCTTGATAAGAACAACTTCCATGCTCGGAGGTTCAGGTTGACAAATTTCCTGATGGGAAAGGGTTACTGGGCCTATAGAAGGTGAGCATGAAGAGGCACCGAGACGGAGATCCGACTATTGTAGATGTGAAAGATTTCAAGGATTGGAACTAAGGAGCCAGAAAAGTTATGTATTGGCTCTCTATCAGCATATACAGGACACCATGATTGGGCACATACAGGATGCCAAGTCCCCCAAGGAGGCATGGGACACCTTGGTAAAGCTCTATGAAACGAATACCAAGGCACGAAAGATACAGTTGAAGAATGAACTTCATACTATGGAGAAAAAGAGTATGTCTGTGAATGACTATGCATTGAAGATCAAGGGTATTGTGGAATCCCTTGCATCTATTGGCGTTTCAGTATAGATGATGATGATAAGGTGGAAGTCTGTCTACGTGGTCTCGGGCCACAATACAAGGTGTTCAAAACGTCTATTTAGACTCGGGAAAACATTCCCAATTTCACAGATTTGGTGTCTATGTTGATTATAGAAGAGAAGAGCTTAGGTGAAGACCAATAGTCTTCACAAAACAAAAACAGCTCAGAGCAACAAGCCTTCTACACAAGTTCAGGAAGAGGACAAGGTAGAGGAGGCCGTGGACGCGGCCAAGGAGGTGGTTGAACAGGTAAGTAAAATTATGGCCAACAGCAACAACAACAACAGTCCTAGAATTCACAACACCAACAACACGCAGGTGGAAGAGGCCAATTCAGAGAGGCAGGGGGAGTCAAAGAGGTCGTGGAAATTGGCAAAGGTAGTATGATGATACACATGGATGCTTTTATTGTAGTAAGCCTGGACATGTGCAGGCAGATTGTTATAAGAAGCAAGCTGATATGCAAAATGGGAAATTGCAGCAAAACAACTATGCATCCTCGAGAAGAAACAATAATGATAATGAACGGTTGTTTGTTATGCTGCATGTCGTTTAATGCCATGTCTGAAAATGTTGAAGCAGCACATAAAGATGATATATGGTACGTTGATTCAGGTGCTTCTTCGAACCACATAACAAGTCGGGAGTGGTTCAAGGAGATGAAAAACCTTGAAAGACTAGGTTTTGTGGAAATAGGGGATGACACTGCTCATCCAATTGCCCATGTTGGAGATGTGCCATTGTCTATATTTAGGATGGCAAAGTGAAGTACCTTGCAGATGTACTTCATGTTCCGAACATAACAAAGAATCTGGTTTCAGTTGGCCAAATGATTGAAGTAACAAAGAATCTGGTTTCAGTTGGCCAAATGATTGAAGCAGCACATAAAGATGATATATGGTACGTTGATTCAGGTGCTTCTTCGAACCACATGACAAGTCGGGAGTGGTTCAAGGAGATGAAAAACCTTGAAAGACTAGGTTTTGTGGAAATAGGAGATGACACTGCTCATCCAATTGCCCATGTTGGAGATGTGCCATTGTCTATATGCAGGATGGCAAAGTGAAATACCTTGCAGATGTACTTCATGTTCCGAACATAACAAAGAATCTGGTTTCAGTTAGCCAAATGATTGAGCAGGGTTTTCAGGTTCGGTTTAATCTTGATGGTTGTTATGTTGAAGACTTTAAAGACAAGTGCAGGTTGGTTACAAAAGGCAACAGAGTGGGCAAAATGTTTACATGCGTGAACATGCGTGAAGTGAGTGCTGCGACGATGGGCAGAATGTTTACATTGAATGTAAACATGCGTGAAAGTGCTGCGATGTTTGCAAATGGTTCAGGAATTGTTGCAGACACAGACATTTGGCATAAAAGAATTGGACATGTGAATGTGCAGAGAATGAAGTCTATGCAGACTAAAGGAATTGTGACAGGGCTGCCAAAGTTTAAAGTTGAAGGTATGCAAAAAATATATGAAGCATGCCAATTTGAAAAGCAAACAAAGCATGTATTTCCACGTGATAGAAATGTGAGCAGAAATGCACTAGATGTTGTGCATTCAGATGTATGGGGTCCTACGAAGACCACCATGTCTATGGGAGGCTGCAGGTATTATGTGACATTTATTGATGACCACACAAGGAAAGTGTGGGTATACTTCATGAAGGAGAAGAGTGAGGTGTTCACTCATTTTTAGAATTTCAGAGTTCTGGTTGAAAAGAAAATAGGGAAACATGTAAAGTGCCTAAGATCAGATGGAGGGGGAGAGTACTTCTCCAATGAGTTCTCTAAATTTTTGAAGAAGAATGGTATTCAGAGATAGTTTACATGTAGATGCACTCCGCAGAAAAATGGAGTTGCTGAGCGGAAAAGCAGGCATATTGCTGAAATTGCGCAAGCATTGATGGGAGAGAAGAATATGCCACATAGCTATTGGGCCGAGGTTGTTTTTACAGCAATTTACATCATGAACAGGACTCGAACTACAGCCATACATGATTAACTCTAGAGGAGAGGCTTACTGGCAAAAAACCTCATTTGTCCCATCTGATAGAAGTTTGAGATGAAGGATCTGGGGGAACTAAATATTTCTTGGGCATTGAGGTGATTAGGTCACCGCATGGTATTGGATTACTGTAGAGACAGTATGGCTTGGACATGTTGTCCAAGTATGGTATGACAGGCTGTAAGCCTATCTCAGTGCCATTAGATCAAAATGGCAAGTTGAGTGCAGATTCAGGAGAGATTTTGGAGGATCCTATTATGTATATGTGCATAGTAGGACGCTTGATCTACATGACGATCACCAGGCCAGATTTGAGCTATGCTATTGGATTGGTGAGTCAATTTATGTAGGTTCCTCGGAAGCCGCATTTAGATGCATTGAGATGCATACTGAGGTATGTGAGGTCTACTTTGCATTGTGGACTATTTTATGAAACTGGGACAGAGATATGTGTACATGGGTACACAGATGCTGATTGAGCTAGTAGTATCTCAGATAGAAGATCTACTAGTGGCTTCATGTTTACTTTGGAGAGTGCTGCTGTGACTTGGAGTAGCAAGAAGCAGCATATGGTTGCTCTATCCAGTACAAAGGCCGAGTACAGAGGTGCTGCTATGGCAACATGTGAGGTAGCTTGGTTGAGAAAGATACTTGTAGATTTGGGTCTATCAGTGGACAGACAAGTTGTCATTTTTTGTGACAATATTAGCAGTATACAGTTGGCCAGGAACCCAGTTTTTCATGCTCGCACAAAGCATATAGAGGTCCACTACCATTTTGTTAGAGAGAAGGTTTTGGCAGGAGACGTTGACCTTGTTTATGTCAGCACACAGGATTAGGTCGTTGACATCTTCACCAAAGCATTGGGTGCAGAGAAGCTCCGCAGATTCAAGGCCTCGCTTGGTGTACATAAGATGGAGTTGAGCTCGAGGGGGAGTGTTGAGATATCGAGCTCATCTAGTGAGGCGGTGGACACTGATGACCCGCCTAAAGGATAGGCCCCACACTTACACCACTTTCATGGTTGGTGAGATCATGGGTGATATGCGGCCAGTGGGATGACAGGCTGTGTGACAGCCATTCTAGAGACTGGCATAGTTATAGCGTCATCTCATTTAGTTGGGTTCACACTATAGAGAACCCTAGTATGTATTTGGTTGAGTACCTTTTCATATTGTGTGTACTCTTATCTTTGTATATGGTGTGTTGAGTGTTGTGTGAAGAAGAAGAAGATTTTCAACCTCTCACCTTGTGTGTTCTCTTTTAGGGTTTTGTGAGTATGTGTGTGCTTTGCAAAAGCTCAAGCTCTCTTCTCCCCTGCATCTTTTCAATAGCTGGCCCCAATAGCTGGCCCCAATAGGAGGAGAGACGGTATTCGCAAGCTGTGTGGCTAGGATGGAGCTATTGTTTATGATCCCCCACATGTGAGAGCCATTGCCACGGATTTCTTCCGATCTCTTTTGGTGCCCCATTATCTCCGCAGCAGGTGATGGATGTAGGCGAGAGAGTCTGGTGGAGGCACACAAGAGAGGTGGTTCCCCCCTCCCTTCAGTCTTTCTTATTGACCCCTTTCACTTCAGAGGAGTTCATGGAGGCAATGACGGCATTACCCAAGGGCGGTGGATGGGCTTCCTGTCTCTTTCTTTCTTCGCCATTGGGACCTCAAGGAAGGTGGTCTTCACACTGCCTTCAATGAGATCATGCTCATAGCTGCCATGCCAGAGAGGCTCACAAAGGGCTTATTATATTTGATTCCCTAGGAGGGTGGTGATAGATTAGAGATCTGGTAGGAGAGACCCATCACCCTTCTAGGGGTGGCCTATAAGATTTTTGCCAAGGCCATCAATAGAGGCGACTTCAGGCGACTTCAGCCTTCTCTCCCATACTTGATCCATGACACTCAGACTGGTTTTGTTCAAGACCGGAGCATTCTGGACAACATCTTTACCTTTTGGGAGGCAATAACTTCGACCAAGATGCGGCAGCAGGACATCATTGTGCTACTCCTAGACTTTGAGAAAGCTTATGACATAGTGGATTGGAGCTTTCTAGAGGACACAATGAGCCAGATGGGATTCCCCATGGAGTGGATTCATGGAGTCTCAGGAATTTATTCAACATCACATAGCTAGGATATCATTCAGGGAGCCCAACACGACAGATTCCCCCTTTCTTGCTTGATTCGACAGATTCAACAGGGCTGTACTCTGGCGAGTACCTCTTTCTATTTGTTGTTGAGGCCATAAGTAGTTTTCTCTCTACCCTGGTGGAGACCAGACTTTAGGGATTGCGCCTTCCCCTCCACACGTAAGAGGAGCTATTGGACTCAGAGTTTGCAAATGACACATTAACCTACCTTGCTGGAGATGTTGGGAATCTCAAGAGATTCACAGAGGCGATCAAGATTTTCTGCCGTCGTGCATTAGGAGTGCAGATCAACTGGCACAAGTGTGGTTTTTGGGTAGGCTCAGTACCCACCCCAGAATTGGTGACCAGTTGAGGCTTTCCAGTGGATCCCGGAAGGGCAACTTTTATATTGGAGCTCGGCGAGGCTATCCCTAGCAGGCAGAGTGGTGGTGGCGAAACCAGGTACTACTTTGCCACCATGTGGTACATCACTTCATGCTAGGATTTTTCTCGAGCATGTATTGGCCAAGTACAACGTTTGATCCAGAACTTCTTATGGGTTGAAAGTGATGGGAGGCTAGCCAGGGCCAAGGTGGCATGGAGAGTGATCATTCAGCCACGTAGTAGAGGGGGGCTTGGCCTCATTGATCCCGCTATATAGAGCCATGCCCTGCTCGACAAGTTGATTTTTCAGAGGACTCTTATCCAGTGGTGAGCCTTGGAAGGATTTCCTCTTGGCCCGAATTTCAGCTAGAATTCGAGCCTTGGAGGCCCGTGTGGATGCAGAGTACTAGATGGATCTTCAAAGAGATGCAAGCGTGTGGTTTTAGCCCTACCTTTGAGGACAGATTCGCAGCCAGTCTACTTCATGCTTGGGATCATCTCAAGCTAGCCCTCAGATAGATTGTTCCAGTGGCCTTAGAGGAGCAGCTTCAGCAGCCTTTGGTCTGAAACCCCTTTTACCCAGTCTACGTCGTGCTTGGGATCATCTCATGCTTGGGATCATCTCAGGCCAGCCCTCAGACAGATTTTCCAGTGGCCTCAGAGGAGAAGCTTTAGCAGCCTTTGGTCCGAAACCCCTTTCACCCAATGGCCACATGCTAGGGGCCCGCCGACCGCATATATCCTCGGGTGCCTTGAGCATGATGGGACCAGCTAGGTCTCTCGGAGATTGGATTGCACATAGGCAGTTACCTCAGGACGAGCAGAAGAGAGACTTGACAGGGATCTGGGGTAGAGACACGCTCAGCATCGACATTGACTCGGCTATTCTTGAGAAGTGGCTGACTACTATTCCAAAATTGACCACCCCGGTATGGCTAGGTGTGTTTACCAAACACGATATCCTTATGGTGGTCTTGGAGCAAATGAGGACCGTGGTCTACTCAATTTTTCTATTAGATCCCATGGCAAACTAGAGAGAAGAGCACCCCTTGCAGAGGCTGCACATTGGAGAGGGTGAGGGTGATTGGTTTTCGGGCATAGGAATGGCACATAGATCCAGCGCACCGGCCAGGGTGATTGGTTTTTCGGGCATAGGAATGGCACATAGATCCAGCGCACCGGCCAAGGTGGCCAGGGAGAGACTATGGCAGCTATGGATTTGGGAGAGCTAAGACCTCTCACGTGGCTGCAGTGGGACCCTAGAGAGTGGACTTGGCATGATCCCACAGATCAAGAGGACTCTGGATGCCCCCTTCTTTGCATATATAGCACGGCTTGGATGTAGGATCCAGATGCTGAGATAGATGGCACACTGGCAGTAGAGCAGCCGCACACTAGCATGGCTTGGATGTAGGATCCAGATGCCTGAGATAAATGGCACACCGGCAGCAGCCGCACACTAGCAGTCTCGAGGCCTATCACAACACTTCCTTTCAGATTTCTGGAAGAGGCTTTGGGACAGTTTTTGGCCGAGGAAGATCACTCTCTTTCTTGGCTGATGGCAGGAGTTTGGCGCTTTGCTCGAGGTGCGGCCACCCCCAGGAGTCTCAGTAACATTGCCTTTGGGATTACCTGAAGGCTCAGTAGATTTGGCAATGGATTATCCACATCTTCGTCGCTACACATGGCATCGACCCGGATCATCACTTGGGGTACTGTCACTTGGGCTGAGGCTAAAGTGGTCAGGACGTATGAGGAGGATGGGGGAGGACTAGCCCTTCAGGTCTCCCACCATCGTATTGTAGCAGTACCAGTCATCACAGCCCCACCGACAGGTGACTGGCGAGACCAAGCTCGAGATTTGCAGTAGCATAGCAACCTGTCACATCTAGCATGCTAGATGTAGCAAGGCCATTGAGGGTACCCACGCTCTATCGGCTGAGATCATCAGGAGCATATGGCTTGATATCATTCACACCCTCCTTGGGGGAAGATGCACGGAGGTTTTGACCGCATGTGGAAGTGGCAGGAAGCCTTCTTGAGACTTTTGAGGCATGGCCCTTTCCTCACAGATAGAGGCGGTGGCCCCATTTGGCATTACAAACCACCTGTATGGTTGTTCCCCCTCCCTCTATATGAGATAGCCTTCTTCTCATAGAGCAGCCAGCCGAGGAGAAGCATCTCTTCCCCTTTGATCATTTGTTTCCTGCCCTTATCTGAGGCGAGTTTGTATCTAGCCCATCCTGGATGATACAGGTATGTTAGTGAGATGTGTTCACATATCATGCACATATGCTATACAAGAGGGCTTGGAGGCTGTCACTCCGGCGCAATAATATGTGTTCACATATCATAGGGTGCACATATGCTATATAGAGGGCTTGGATACTGTAACTCTAGCCATGACCCTAGTTTTCCTTTCTTGCTCCAATAATGAAGTAGCCTCATAGGCCCTGGGTGTCAAGGTCTCCTCCCCACTGCAAGTGTCTAGTCCAAAAGGAGAGACACACCAGAAAAGTGGAGAAAAGTGATGTGCAAATCTTAAGGAATGTGTAAGGTTCCTCCCTTTAAAAATGGGAGAAACACTTAAGATAGTCCGCTAAGTCTTATCTTGGGAAAAATTTCCTATTCATCGACACCTTGACCCTCCAGAGATTCAAGGATACGATTCATAGGTATGACCTAGCTCTATCCCGCAGGGGGAGCGTGATTTCCTAAACATCAAATCACCCATAGGGCAATTGATCAAAAATTGGGCAACTACTAGACTTGATGTCTAGAGACAACGCTTTTTTCCTCATCTCATGCAAGGCACAGCCGCTGACCTAGTTTTCTAGAATAGAGTTGCCCAAGAACCTAACTATCTAACGTAGGGCTATCACTTAATCATTTGGAAAGCTACCCGACTAATCGGGTCCACCCATCCGTAGGATGGTGCCGTCAGGGCATTCCATCCTCCCACTTTCCACCCTACTCACGCATCAATTTGTTTTCTAATTAGTTCTACCACACTGTTTGACATAAATAAGCATATTCCTTAATTAGGGCCCTTCTTCACAAGGTTCGTTATAACAGCCTTCTTACACAATACAATCATACCAAAGACAAGATGCAATTATATAAAAAGTTTATACATGAATCCATTTCCATACAAGCCAATCCGGCTCTCTTATTCTTATTCTGCCGATGATCTAGAATTCGACCTTCCAGCCTCTACATGCTGGGCATAACCCTACGGGACCATACACCTCATCTTCGGCTGCTGGTGGCGAGGACTCAAACCGGCCTGTCGCCCTCTCAGGCTCCATCACTCGATCCTCCCGCCCCTCAGAGGGATGTCTGCGCACTAGGGTGGGCTTATTTACCGCACTAGCATGGGCCCTCAGAACTAGGCAGCCTCATAATCTCTCGCCTCAATCGGCGATCCTTATTCTTCCAAAGGTATGAGGGATACCTTGGACCATTACCGGGCTTTGCTAACGACGCCGCCCGGCTACACAAGCACGGAACGGAGTTAGCGTTGAAGCCAAAAAAAATCTTGAATTCCAAAGATAACAACTTCAATGCAATTTTCTAAGTATAGCATTCACAATTCATGAGGATAGCAATTTCAACGCAATTTATCGAAAATAACATCACATCATTCGTAATTTCATATAATTTTTATGTCCTCATTTTAAAAGAAAAAGACACCATTCATTAATACTAATTTTAAGGAAAAATCTCTTCTTTTGAAAATTAACCAAGCTAACCTGGCCACCGTTTCCTTGAGGGGGTTGAAAAGGGTGGACTGGAGCCGCGTTGGGCGCATCTCCCTCCATCTTGTTGTTATGTGCGTCTCTTGAGGCAATATTTTGCCGTCTCCGGGATGAGGCCATCTTAGGCGTCGCCTTGTAGAGCTCGCTGCTGCGATCGAAACGCTTCAGTCGGATCTGAATTCCGAGCTCGTTTGCTCACCGTATGAGCAAAAGAATATGGCGCACGAACCATGGCTTGAGCCAAAAATCCCTTACTAAAGTCTACGCAAATGGGGGGGGGGGGAATTGTTGAGATGTCCTTAAGGCCAAAGGCAAAAACGTGGAGAGGGCTGGGAGGGGTTGCTGCAAGCCTCTCTGTAAGTCTATTCACACGGGGGGGGGAGAGAAGAGTTAAGGACACTGGTCCATGGCAAGAGGAGGATGGAGGAAAATTGGCTTATCTGAAAAGAGCCAAATGAGGGGGTGTGAGAGGGGTGGCTGCAAGGGCGGCTGTACTTGCAGCAAGTACGCTACGGCGGTACGGATGGCGGCACAACACGGCATGCGCTACACAGAAGTGCGTGCCGACTGAGGAGCACCCCGGGGGTTTATATAGCTGAGGGGTGAGGGTACGGGCGCTGCGCAAAGCAGGGACGAAAGGACGGTGTACCTTCAAAGGCTATGGATCAGTGGCCTGCATGGGTCTACCGGAAAGGTACGGTGTCGGTAGTCTGGGAAAGGAGTGGTACGCATGTACCTTATCCGGTCTGGGTGTCTGCCCAAGGGTACGCGTGGACCAAACAGTGGGCGGCCGTCCTTTGGTCCTTGGGCGACCATTGTACGGGCGTCCTAGTAAGTGTGTACGGACCAAATTTTGGGGCGAGGTACCCAAATTTGGGGCGCCCGCCTCGATTTGCGTGCCGGACCGCCCCGGGGGGCGAAAATTTTTTTTTGTCCGGGAGGTTCTCCTGGTCGCAGGGGTTCAGACCGTTCGTCAATCGGACGTGTGGTCGTGCATTTATTAAGGTTTAAAGGTCGCCGTTTTCTAACTAAAATGATTGAAATTAGCGTATAGGCTTGATCCGGTGTCCGTTTTGGATGCTGTAAAATCCTATATTAGGGTAAAATCGTGCGCAGATTCCAAATTTGGGCTCAGAATTTGAAGATTCTAAGTGGAAATGACTCAAATAATAAAATTATTGATATTTATACCATAAAAACTCATAATTACATGGACATTTCTTTATTAGTGAAGATGGGTACGTTACATCCTTCCCCCCTTAAAGAAATCGAGATGTCCTCATCTCGTCATGAATTGGGGATAATCCTTTAAGAGTGTAGCTTCATCTTCCCAAGTTGCATCCTCTTCAGGGTAATCTTTCCACTGAACTAGATGTTCTACAAGAGTTCTATTTCGGAGTTGCCTTTCCCTAGAATCTATGATGCTATTGGGCTGTAATTCAAGGACTCCTTGAGTAGGGATTACAACTTGTTCATCATCAAGAATATGATCGAGACTGGGGACATATGGCTTTAACAAACTTACATGAAATACATTATGGACTTTGATATGGACTGGAAGTTGGAGTTTATAGGCACTTTTACCTAGACACTTGATAACTGTATAAGGACCACAATACCTAGGGCTGAGCTTCTTATATTTCCCAAGTGATAGAGAACTTCGTTTGGGGCGCACTCGTAGAAGAACTTTGTCTCCTTCCTTGAAGATCCTTTCAGACCTCTTGTTGTCAGCATAATGCTTTTGTCGATCTTGGGCAGCTTTAATATCCCTTTGGATAGCTTTGGTTTGTTCCTCCATTTCTTCGAGCATTTTTCTGGATGCCTCAACTCTTATGGTCGGATCAGAGAAATTTAGAGGAGACAAGCATTCTTGCCCATAGAGTGCTTTGAATGGTGACATTCCTATGCTTTGATGATAAGACGCATTGTAGGCAAATTCTACCAGAGGAAGGTATTGAATCCACCTTCTGGGTTCCCGTCCACAGTATGCTCTGAGAATGTCTTCAATTACTTGATTGACTCTTTCAGTCTGCCCATCGGTCTCTGGATGATAAGCTGTGCTAAAGCAAAGTTGAGTCCCCAGAGCTTGAAATAAAGACTGCCAGAATTTTGAGGTGAAGTCAGAATCCCGATCACTTACTATCCTTTTTGGGACACCATGAAGTTTGAAGACTTCCTTGATGAATATACGAGCAACATCAGAAGCTTTGAAGGTCTTTTTTGCTGGTATAAGGTGAGCTACTTTGGTAAGTAAGTCTACTACTACTAGAATGGAGTCATATCCTCCTTGAACAGTGGGGAGACTTGTGACAAAATCCATACTAATGCACTCCCACTTCATTTGGGGAATATCTAAGGGTTGAAGCTTTCCAGGCATCTTGACCCTTTCAGCCTTGATCCTTTGGCATGAGAGACATTGTTTCAAGTACCGAAGCACATCATTTTTCAAGCCTGCCCAATGAAAGCTCCTTCTTACTGCATTTAATGTTTTTGCATAACCTGGGTGTCCTGCAGAGCAGGGCTATCATGAGCTTCATGGAGGATTAGCTTCTTTAAAGCAGGATCCTTAGGGATACATAGCCTATGATGATTGAAGTAAAGGCTTCCTTCATGAGTGGAGTATCCCTTGATTAGATTCTTCTCTTTCTCTGAGTGTCCCCCTTCTTCTACTAATTTTATCATCCTTTGATAATCTGGGTCATGAGATGAGACTTCTTCCACCTTGACTAGTATGGGATTATTTGGCATTGAAACTGCATTCAAGAAAGATTTGCGGGTAAGTGCATCTGCTACCACATTATCTTTCCCAGGACGGAATTTGATGTTGAAATCATATTCTTGTAGAATTTCAATCCATCTCCTTTGCCGCATGTTGAGGTTAGGCTGGGTGAAGATCCACTTTAGACTTTTGTGGTCAGTTACAAGCTGGAATTTGCCTCCCAAGAGATAATGTCTCCATAATTTAAGGCAATGAACAACTGCTAAGAGTTCCAAATCATGGGTGGCATAGTTTGCTTCATATTGCTTCAGCTTGCAGGAAGTATAATTGACTGGTCTTCCTTCTTGGCCTAAGACACCACCAAGTGCTAGACTACTAGCATCGGTAACCACTTCAAATTCCTTGGAGAAATCAGGAAGCTTTAAGACTGGGGCAGAAGTAATAATGACTTTCAGCTGATCAAAGCTGTTTTGATGGATTAGCAGCCACACTATTTTGCAATCCTTCTTAAGAAGATCTGTCAAGGGTGCAGCTACCAAGGCATAATCTTTGATAAAAATCCTATACCAACCCGTGATTCCCAAGAATCCACGAACTTCACGAACTGATTTAGGGGGTGGCCATTCTAGAATATCCTTGACCTTGGCAGGGTCTACTGAGATACCATCTTTGGAGACGATGAATCCAAGATATTCAATTTGATGAGTAAAGAAGGTACATTTGCTCTTCTTGGCATAGAGTTTGTGTCTGCGCAGCAATTGCAGAACTCTACGCACATGCTCCTCATGCTCTTCCATTGATTTGGAATAGATTAGGATGTCATCAAAGAAAACAAGCACAAACTCATCCAAGTACGGGCGGAATATATCTTGCATTAGGCGGTTGAAGGTTGCAGGGGCATTGGTTAACCCGAATGACATTACAGTAAACTCATAGTGGCCATAACGGGTATTGACGGCTGTTTTGGGTATATCTGCTTCCTTGACTTTGATCTGATATAGTAACCAGACCTCAAATCTATTTTTGAGAAGACTTTGGCCCCATGAAGCCTGTCAAGAAGTTCATCGATGCGAGGGATAGGATACTTATTTTTGACAGTGACTTGATTTAGCCCTCGATAATCTATGCGAGGGATAGGATACTTATTTTTGACAGTGACTTGATTTAGCCCTCGATAATCTATGCAGAGGCGGAGAGTCCCGTCCTTCTTCTTTTGGAAAAGAACAGGTGCTCCCCAAGGAGAGCTACTGGGGCGTACAAATCCTTGTTCAATGAGTTGGGAAAGTTGCTCCTTAAGTTCAATGGCTTCAGGAAGGGACATTTTATAGGGAGTTTTTGAGACGGGTTGAGCTCCAGGGATCACCTCGATTTCATGGTCGACTTCTCGAGGAGGCGGTAACCCTATAAGCTCGTCAGGGAAGATGTCAGAGAATTCTTGGAGCCAAGAGGGTTCTGTCTCCATACTAGGTTCAATGACTTTGTTGAGTTTGACTAAGAAAACTTGCTGACCCTTACGTGTCCCCTTGAGAAGATGTTTTGCCTTGACTACCCTAGACTTAGGTTTTCCTGTGATCCCCTGAACAGATATTACTTGGCCATGCTCATTTTCAAAAGTGATACTCCCCTGGTTACAATGAATGCTAGCTTTGTTTGCAATTAACCAATCCATCCCAAGGATTCCATCATAAATTCCTAGTGGCAAGACTCTAAAGTGACCATGAGTTTGCTCATTACCCAGCTCAAAATCAAGGTTTCCTATAGAGTGGCGAGATATTACTTCTTTCCCACTGGCTAACTCTACAATCATTTTTCTAGCTGATTTTTGACTCAAGTTTAATTTTTGCAAGCACCTAGGAGAAAGGAATGAATGGGTACTGCCACAATCGATCAAAAGCTGAAATGGCTTACCGTGATGAGTGGCGGGGGCTTGGATTACACCAAATTGTTTATTCGGACCTTGGTGTTCTACTGCCGCATGGACGGTGGCGCGCTCTTCTTCAGCCTCTTCCAAGGTTGGTTCTTCACTTATAACACAGGCAGTTCTAGCAACTGGTCCTCCGCGGCCTCTGCCACGACCACTGCCTCTTGCACCTTGGTGGGTAGGGGTTCCACGGCCTTGATTTCCTCTGTTACCTTGGGGGAATGATGTTGCCATCTTGGGACAGTTGGCTCTAAAGTGTCCCGGCTCATTGCACTCAAAACACAGAGGGCCTTCTCTAGAAGAAGCAGCATACGAGCGGGGGGCAAAAGAGTTGCCTTGTCGCCCTCTGTTGTAGTAGGGGAAATTCTGTTGAGGTTTCTTGTAGGGTTGATCTCTAAGGTTTGCCTCAGGGTAAGATCTCTTTTGATTCTTCGGTTTGTTAGCCTTCATTTCTTTCACAAGGGGCTTTGCTCGTATGAGAGCATCCTGTAAAGTGGTTGGCCTCATTGCTTCAAGGCGGGAATCTAGGGGTTCATTTAGCCCTTGGCAGAAACGGGCCACTTGCTGGGAAGTAGTCATAGCTGGGGCATACTTCCGAAGGGTAATAAATTTGGAATAATAGTCTTCAAGAGTTAAGGTGCACTGTCTAAGACTAAAGAACTCATTCATCTTTATGGATTCATGGGATGGAGGAAGATATCTTTCCTTCACTGCCTGCTTGATGTCTTCCCACGTTTGAGAATGCTCGGTGACCTCCTTGTCATGGCACCACTGTTTCCACCAGAGTTTAGCATCTCCAGTGAGGCGAAACCGTGCGAGCATAGACTGATTTGCTACTCCAGTACCGGCAGCAGAGAAATAATCGTCCATCGCCTCAATCCAGACTTCAGCATCCTTCTCAACCTTTGAACCTTCTCCTTTAAAGGAGGGAGGTTGCATTTGCTTGAGCAGGAGCTTCTTCTCCTGGGTATCGGTGTAAAGCGCATTGGGAAGTGGAGAGTGGTCATCCTGGCCATCATCGTAAAAACAATTTTTAAGATTACAAGATTCATATTTGCACAACGCTTAATTTTTTGGAGAGCAAAACTATTGAAATTATTTTATTTCCAAATATTTACAAGGACAAGTTTTATTACAAAGATCTGAGACTAATATAATTAGTCTTATTTGACATCAAGGGAAATTCCTAGGCTTCACTGTGACATAAGTGTAGAGCGGTCCACATATGTGAAATATGGGGGTTCCGCTGTAGTTTCTAAGACCCTAAAAACTGATGGTAAGGGTGGTAAACTCTGGATTGGGGTAGGTCCCAACACTGCTACTCTATCAGCAGGTAAGACCTGCATCACTTTATCATACACCCAACGATCCTGAGGTATGCGAACCCCATCTATAGTCACCGAGGTGTCATCCCTGGGGGGTACCGACGAACCAAAATAAGCGGACCATCTTCAGCTTCTCAATCCAACGAATCCGCTTAAGGTCGGTGGTGAGGTTCCCAGTCTGATCTGCTCGGATGAAGAAGTATCTCGGCCCACGACTCCAGAAATCTCTACCCCATCCTCTCTGAATACGAGAGAAATGAGGGAGGGATATCTTCTCTAATATCTGCACCATGGTGTCGCGGAACTCGAAATTCGAGGAGTGACTAGCAGTCTCGAAGATGCATTGGAAAACTAGAAATTTGGAGTAGGCATCTTCCTCTTCCTACAATCATTCAAACATCAATTTAATTTATTTGTTTTGGTAGGATGTCTTTACTAATTAGCATTATGTTAGGTAAAACATTTATTACAAAACAATCCTTAAACTGCAATTCCTAGGAGTCAAACTTGCTCTGATACCAATTGTAAGGTTCCTCCCTTTAAAAATGGGAGAAACACTTAAGATAGTCCACTAAGTCTTATCTTGGGAAAAATTTCCTATTCATCGACACCTTGACCCTGCAGAGATTCAAGGATACGATTCATAGGTATGACCTAGCTCTATCCCGCAGGGGGAGCGTGATTTCCTAAACATCAAATCACCCATAGGGCAATTGATCAAAAATTGGGCAACTACTAGACTTGATGTCTAGAGACAATGCTTTTTTCCTCATCTCATGCAAGGCACAGCCGCTGACCTAGTTTTCTAGAATAGAGTTGCCCAAGAACCTAACTATCTAACATACGGCTATCACTTAATCATTTGGAAAGCTACCCGACTAATCGGGTCCACCCATCCGTAGGATGGTGCCGTCAGGGCATTCCATCCTCCCACTTTCCACCCTACTCACGCATCAATTTGTTTTCTAATTAGTTCTACCACACTGTTTGACATAAATAAGCATATTCCTTAATTAGGACCCTTCTTCACAAGGTTCGTTATAACAGCCTTCTTACACAATACAATCATACCAAAGACAAGATGCAATTATATAAAAAGTTTATACATGAATCCATTTCCATACAAGCCAATCCGGCTCTCTTATTCTTATTCTGCCGATGATCTAGAATTCGGCCTTCCAGCCTCTACATGCTGGGCATAACCCTACGGGACCATACACCTCATCTTCGGTTGCTGGCGAGGACTCAAACCGGCCTGTCGCCCTCTCAGGCTCCATCGCTCGATCCTCCCGCCCCTCAGAGGGATGTCTGCGCACTAGGGTGGGCTTATTTACCGCACTAGCCTGGGCCCTCAGAACTAGGCAGCCTCATAATCTCTCGCCTCAATCGGCGATCCTTATTCTTCCAAAGGTATGAGGGATACCTTGGACCATTACCGGGCTTTGCTAACGACGCCGCCCGGCTACACAAGCACGGAACGGAGTTAGCGTTGAAGCCAAAAAAAATCTTGAATTCCAAAGATAACAACTTCAATGCAATTTTCTAAGTATAGCATTCACAATTCATGAGGATAGCAATTTCAACGCAATTTATCGAAAATAACATCACATCATTCGTAATTTCATATAATTTTTATGTCCTCATTTTAAAAGAAAAAGACACCATTCATTAATACTAATTTTAAGAAAAAATCTCTTCTTTTGAAAATTAACCAAGCTAACCTGGCCACCGTTTCCTTGAGGGGGTTGAAAAGGGTGGACTGGAGCCGCGCTCCCTCCATCTCGTTGTTACGTGCGCCTCTTGAGGCAATATTTTGCCGTCTCCGGGATGAGGCCATCTTAGGCGTCGCCTTCTAGAGCTCGCTGCTGCGATCGAAACGCTTCAGTCGGATCTGAATTCCGAGCTCGTTTGCTCACCGTATGAGCAAAAGAATATGGCGCACGAACCTTGGCTTGAGCCAAAAATCCCTTACTAAAGTCTACGCAAATGGGGGGGGGGGGAATTGTTGAGATGTCCTTAAGGCCAAAGGCAAAAACGTGGAGAGGGCTGGGAGGGGTTGCTGCAAGCCTCTCTGTAAGTCTATTCACACGGGGGGGGGGAGAGAAGAGTTAAGGACACTGGTCCATGGCAAGAGGAGGATGGAGGAAAATTGGCTTATCTGAAAAGAGCCAAATGAGGGGGTGTGAGAGGGGTGGCTGCAAGGGCGGCTGTACTTGCAGCAAGTACGCTACGGCGGTACGGATGGCGGCACAACACGGCATGCGCTACACAGAAGTGCGTGCCGACTGAGGAGCACCCCGGGGGTTTATATAGCTGAGGGGTGAGGGTACGGGCGCTGCGCAAAGCAGGGACGAAAGGACGGTGTACCTTCAAAGGCTATGGATCAGTGGCCTGCATGGGTCTACCGGAAAGGTACGGTGTCGGTAGTCTGGGAAAGGAGTGGTACGCATGTACCTTATCCGGTCTGGGTGTCCGCCCAAGGGTACGCGTGGACCAAACAGTGGGCGGCCGTCCTTTGGTCCTTGGGCGGCCATTGTACGGGCACCCTAGTAAGTGTGTACGGACCAAATTTTGGGACGGGGCACCCAAATTTGGGGCGCCCGCCTCGATTTGCGTGCCGGACCGCCCCGGGGGGCGAAAATTTTTTTTTGTCCGGGAGGTTCTCCTGGTCGCAGGGGTTCAGACCGTTCGTCAATCGGACGTGTGGTCGTGCATTTATTAAGGTTTAAAGGTCGCCGTTTTCTAACTAAAATGATTGAAATTAGCGTATAGGCTTGATCCGGTGTCCGTTTTGGATGCTGTAAAATCCTATATTAGGGTAAAATCGCACGCAGATTCCAAATTTGGGCTCAGAATTTGAAGATTCTAAGTGGAAATGACTCAAATAATAAAATTATTGATATTTATACCATAAAAACTCATAATTACATGGACATTTCTTTATTAGTGAAGATGGGTACGTTACAGAATGAGAGCCTTGGGAGGGAGCATAATAATCATGCAGCATAAAAGGAAACCCTTGAAGCTTCTTCCCCCTTGGCATATGCATCTGTGTATCACATCCATGTTCGCTCCAGTTCAACAACATGGAGCAGTCACCCCCTCCTTTAGCCCATGGTACGACCCATCATCTAGACCTTCCTCAAATTATCAGGAATCTTCCACGGCCTTGTCTTTGACCATACCACCCAATTGGTCCACATCGCCTCTATCACAAGTACATTGACAATGCCAAATTCCTTGAGCCACCGAGGTCGGTCCACAGCTCCGGTCCACAGCTCCATTACAGCTATGGGAAAAAGTTTCTATTCCCAATCTGTCAACAAGTAAATGTTGAAGAAATCAACAGAGAGTGAAAGAAAGTAGTTGGAGAGAAGGCACACCTTCCACCCACTGCCCATGCATGTCACTTGCATATTTCACGTCTCGCATCTCACAACACACATAAACACATGCACCTACAACTAACCTCGTCAATGCTAACCCTCTGGGTACATCTTTGGATGGGAGAATCATTGGTTCATGGTACGACCCATCCCCTGGAGAACCTCCAACCTTGCAGGAACCTCCAAAGCATTTCAATGTCTATAACCTCTTCTTTGGCTCCAATTCAACAACAATAACAACTCACCCTAGCAAACATATTTGCCACGAAGAATCCCAATCTCTAAGCATCACGTTGTGAGATCGAAGCATAATACCCTATCATGCCAAGAGGTTCCTAACCATTGTTCCAATCATTCCATGGGTTCTTGATGCTCATTCTACCAATCAGAGGGTACAAACTGCTTCTACCAACTATCTCATGAGATGAAGGGTCAATGCCACTTTCACAACCAACAGAGGCTAGGCATGAAGAATCTCTATCTATCACTTTCCTTGCCCCCTTGATAAGCTGCCTACTACAATGAGGGCTGCCCAAACCTTCCCATCACTTTTCCTTGCAGTCGGCTACAGCCCTAAACAGTTGCCAACTGTATGGTGTATCCAAGACTATCCACACCTTCCACCCTGGCAACAACTTCATCCACTAACTTGGGTGTCGACTTGTGTGACAAAAGGACACAATCACCATTAGGAAGGGGCCTATATTATGGTTAACATTGGTTTTTTCCACGTGACCTTTCATAAGGTTCTTTACTTCTTACATGTGTGAATGGGAGACTTAACTTCTGTAAGGCAGCATTGGAACATATGAAGCAACCTTAGCATGTACTTAAGATGAAATAGGGAAAGTCTACGGATTTCATGTACATAGTTGATTAAGACTAGTACTATAGGGTGAGACCATTTTTAAGTTTGGTTGGCCATGTGTGAAAACTAGTCATTTATATAGAAGCCATTTTTTACAATAAGCAAGACGTAATCACTTGTAATAGTTTTCTTGTGAGCTCTCCTTCTTTCCTTTTCTTTCTTGATTGCATGATATTGAATCTTACTTGCTTGATGGATGCATGCTAGATAGGTTTTCTTCTTACATTAGCTTCTTCTTATTCCCCCAACTTTTGCGAGAGAGAACCATTGTACCTGCTTACCTCCAACTAGGCATTGAGAGCTCTCCCTTGGTAAGGAGAATTATGGTGTGACAATGAATCGAGGACGTGATAAACGAGCTAGCTCACCCACAATAGGAAGTTGTATTTGTGGCTTGAAGGCAAGACCCAATGACACATGCTTTGGCAAGGCTAAGGTAAGCACTTAACTTGAACAATAACCCTTGAAGGAGGTTACCAAGAAGGAATGGGTACCCAAGGTTACGCTGGCTAGCCAGGAAGCCAGGAAAAGTACGGCACCCATGGAAAGACTTGGAAGCCATCATTTGGCCCAAATCCCAACCATGAGGGAGATCTGCCAAAAGGGAGCCCCAAGTAGCATATCCAAACCCTAAGCCCCATTGGATCCCCATCAAACTTCTAGAAACCCAAGGTTTCTAAGAAGGGAACTTATGCATTTGGGTTCTAAAAACCTCACGGTTTGTACAACCCTAGAATCCAAAAAAAAAATTTTAAGCGATGATCGCAACACCCAGTACCACCCTAGAAATCTATGCTTGTTTGATCTCAACATATCTGCTAGAAGCACAAGGGTTTTATGAAGGAACCCCCCACGTCTAGGTGCCAAAATCAAAGAAAACCATGTCGTGGACCCCTCAAAATGCACCCTTGAATCAAATCTAAGTGGGTGTGGAGGCCTAAGCTCCTACCTTAGATGCCATTCCCAAAGTCTAAGTAAGAATGGAGAGCGTTAAAGCTAGTGGAATAACCTATGGTTATTCCATGAGGCCCCCCATGTACACAACAATTACATCCTAAATAGTTTTGATTTTTTATGAGCCACCCAAGGTGCCAAGTGTTCCACTATGCCTAGCCCCATAGAAGGATCCCCGCTATCCCATGACATCCCCATGTGCCTCACCATAACATCAACTCGCTCTACTGTAGATGGAAGACCAAAGTTCAGACAAGCACTCCAGCAAAGCCAACCATGGTGGCATCCAAGATTTCATGTGATTCTTTGTCGTGAGTGTGCTCATGAGATAAGCCTTCAGCCCTAAACCCATGTGTACATATGTAACGTAAACCCTAAACCCATGTGTACATATGTAACGTAACCCCCTCCTGCGCCCCCCCCCCCCTCAAGTGTACAATATGACCATCACCAGGAATGATAAACTCAAAAACCTAAAAACATAACAAGAAACATTAAAAGACAACGATCTTTTGGAAAGTGTTGAGGGAATGTAACCCACCTCATTCATCCTATTCACAATACTTTAGTTGTATATGATAAATAAAAAACAACTAACAAGTGCAAAGATATTGATTGTGAAAACAATGGCATACTCATTCAATCTGCCTATTAGTGATAGAACCTATCTCTCATTCTCCTCCTCAATGTCCAAGAGCACCATATCTAGCCCTTGATCCATCTAACCAATTTTCATCATTGACAAAAAAAATCATTAATACAAGGATATAAGCAAATAAAAGTGTTTGAATCTACAATATTTCTTTCTAACACAAGTTGTAAGATGTATGCCTATCCATGATAATTATTGTCAAAGCTTGAAGTCTTGAGTAATGGTATTCATATCTTAACTAGAAAAGAGAGCATGGATGAAGATTAAAGAACATTACAAATATGATAGTTGAGGCAAACCTATTAACAATATAAGTGAATAATAGATTAGAGGTAAATAAAATAAATCTTAGATTTTTGTAAATTATTTCATATTTCTTAAATCTATCATGTAGTTTAAGTTATAAATATTTCATTAAAAATATATAAAGTGATTATAAAATTTAATAAATTTATAAATTTATTATAATTATATATTAGATTGTATTTTAATATTAAGTTATACTATTTATTATAAATGAAAAAAGTTTCTATTTTTTTATATAAAAGTGTATTCAATCACAATGTAAAAGTATATGCAATTTGAAGGTCAAACATGTGATTAGAGATGGATTGAACACAAGGAGAAGGAGTAGACACAAGATAGCATTACCCTCAAGGAAGAGGAAGGAGAGAATGGCCCTAGGGAGAAAAGGGAGGAGAGTCGAGTGTCTTGCCTTGCATCTCCACAAACTTGGGTGGATTTTTTATTCCTCACAGTTTCACTTACACATTCCTCACAGTTTCACTTACACATTCCACATTGCACATTACATGCCACATCATTGTTGTACATCACACGTTATGTCATCACACTACATGCCACATCACTATTGTACATCACACGTTATGTCATCACATTTGCACATCACATGACTTACACATTTGTATGTCAAGCATCACATGACATATCACACTTGCACATCGTACATGACACTTTACACATCACATGCCACATCATTCATTGTACATTGCACGTTGCCTTGCACATCTCATACAACATATGTTACACCCATATTTTCCATATTCTTAATTCAGGCTAGTTGATACATGAGGCTAGAAAGTCTATGAAGTTCGAATTCTAGATTTCCCTTGGCATTGAATACTTATGTAAGAAGATGGACTAGCTACACCATCAGTTAGAATAGGTCTAATGGGAATGACAGTGAGACCATAGGAGTAAGGAAAGTAGATTCTTGGTGTTGGTACCAACCCTCCTTTGACTCTAGTACTAGCTCTTCTAGGTGATAAAGAGGGAGGAGCACACAACGGGTCTCCTTAGGCCTTACTAGCTCATCTTAGTAGTTTAGTTTCTCACATGACTAGTAGTAGTAGCTCTTCTAGGTCATAAAGAGAGAGGAGCATGCAGATTCAATGAGTCTCCTTAGGCCTTACTAGCTCATCTCCTTAGGGATTTAGCAGCTCATCTGAGTAGAGTAGTTGCTCATGTGACTAATAGTCGTAAGCCCCAAGAAAGACATTTGTGCACCCACCATGAAAATCAAGTTAATAAAATTTTGGCATCATAGAGCTGGGGGAGTGTCCACCATTGTGTATCTTAGGCCCCTCAATATTAGACTTTGTTTCAAGGGAGGAGAAGCTCTCTAGAAACCCTCATGGCTCACGCATCAAGGCCATGACCATTGCAAAGTCCATGTAAAAGTTTAGAGGTGGAGGTAATGCACTAAAGTAATTGTGACATGCAAAGTGGTCATGGATAGACTCAATGATGTTCTCACTTCAACACAAAGGAGGGAGATTATGTAAAGAGAATTCCAAATTCATTGCCTCTACTAGTAGGTATAGGTCACAAAATGAGGATTTGCTAGCTACCACACAATTAGCTATATCTAACCTTTATCTTGAGGTTCCAAACCGCTCAATTTTGGGACTAACCAATTCTCCAACTACAAGAACTCAAGAAAAGGAAGGATAAGGTGCGAGATTAACCAATTCTCCAACTACAAGAACTCAAGAAAAGGAAGGATAAGGTGCGAGACTACATTATAAATTTGTGTAGTCTCATTAAACCGCACTCATTACACATAACTCCTAGAGGAAAAAAGTCCACTGGACCCCTAGGCTCTCAAATTCCTCTTGTGCCTCCCTTGGATGGCCATAACCCTAACCCCCCCATGTCACCCTTGCCTCCACCTTGGTGTTATCCATACCTACAAATCTCATGTGGCCATCCTCTTCTCAGCAAGGTAGCCCAACCCTCACCATTGGCCATCAACCCTTGACCCCATCTCTCACCTCCATTGCCGAGCCTCCCAACTGCCATAAGGTGGCCACTCCATCATATGCACCATGCTAGCTTCACGATAGCTTAACCCCACCTAGCTATTATATTGAACCCACGATAACCCCATGCCTACCTCCTATCCATGCCCATGGCAACTCAATCGTGCACACAACAACATGTTGAGGACAACTCTCATAATTACATACTCACAATTACACAGTTACACATTGCACATTACTCATGCATTACAAGCACTACATGATGCTACAATGCAAGCAATGTCACCATCCAAGTTTTTTGTGTTTTGTGCAAGCCACCTCACCATCAAGCAAGCCACATCACTAACATTCAAGCCACGCCTCATCATCATGCATGCCATTGCATGCTTACGAAACAAACATCTCAACTTTGCATTACACATATGACCACGTCATCATTACAAGTGAAGTCACACAAGAAAGAAACCTTGACTTTGCATATTGACATTCACCCCCAATTTAGAAAAACATGCAAGCACCCCCTTTGGTAACACATTAGCTTATTGTCCACCTTTCATCACCACCCAACTATGAAGCTCTAAGTTGGAAATTGATGCCCATAAAGACTTGGCTACAATGCTACAATAACTATGCCTAAGAAATAACAATTGATGCCCATGGAGACTTAGCTACAATGCTACAATAACTATGCCTAAGAAATTGATGCCCATAGAGGCTTGGCTACAACGCTGAAAAAATTATGCCTAAGAAAGGCATGGGTGGCTTTTAAAAAATGTACCCTCATCTTCCACTTTTTGGCTACCTTACAATCCCAAATTGGTGTTTAGCTCAACAGTCAAAAGATGGCCATGTAAGCTTCCCCTCCTTTTTCTTATTTCCACCTCATCACCACCTTTCTATTTAGGTTCCTCTTACTTCATTTACTCTTCTTCTCTGTGCTCTCCCTCCCACTAGACCATTTTTAACCTTCTTCTCAATTCATAATCTTTTTTAATTGGTTTTTTTTGCCTTTCACATTCCCATCGTATATATCCAAACCCACTTAATTGGAGCTAAGTAGTACATCATATGAGTGCAGGGTTGTGCATAGTGCATATTTATTGTTTATAATATCATGCTAAGTTACTTCATTTTTTCAGCCTTGTGTCAACATTTTGTTATATGTCCATGGCCCATTTTATATAGTTGGGGAGTGCTATATTTAGTGCAAATGTGAGTGTAATTATCAATGGTCACAACCTTATAGTTACATGCCCAGTTACTTCATTTATGTGCTAACATTTTGCTATAATGTCCAAGCCTTATGGTTATTTTTATAAAAGATAAGCCTAATCTTATAAGGAAATCTATTTATGGCTCCTTAACTGTTTTGGAAAAGCACCCACACATGGGAAGACGTCAAGCCGTGGTGGGGTGTGGCCAAGGGGGGTTGCACCCAATGCTTTATCTTGTATTAACATGCATGTTTTGAAGGTTGAGAGAGAGCTTTGACAGAGAAAGACATAGAGAGAGAGGTGGACCAAGAGGAGGTGCATGCTGCTCTCTCTCTCTCTCTCTCTCTCTCTCTCTCTCTCTCTCTCTCTCTCTCTCTCTCTCTCGTCTAGTAATCTTTGCATGCATGTTTGCAGGTTGAGAGATTAATTGATTAAGTAGATTGCGGCATGTTTTGCAGGTTGAGAGAGACTAACCTCTGGAGAGGAAGAAGGAGCGAGAGAATAGCGCGTGAGGCGGACGCGAGGTTGAGCGAGAGAGATGATTTCAAAACGACTCTGGCTGCCTCCTTCAATTGGCTGCCTCCAAGCTCCTCTGCATCTGCCTCTTGCAATAGAAGTTGGTGGCTCTTTCAATTGGCTGGCGCCTGGCTCCTCTGCATCCGCCTCCTCTGCAGAGTCTGCATCCGCCTCTTGCAGTGAAGTTGATGGCTGCATGTACAGACACGGCAGTAGAAGGTGAAAAACTAAACATGCATCTATTTCTACTACCATGTCTGTACATATAGCACTTCGAGCCTGCCTTTGCTCTTAGCGCACACGAGAGAGAGAGAGAGAGAGAGAGAGAGAGAGAGAGAGAGAGAGAGAGAGAGAGAGAGAGAGAGAGAGAGAGAGAGTCACTGTGAGACCCCTCTGTCCCCTCCGCGCACCAGATTTCCGGTTGCTAGCAGCAGCAGCGGAAGTAGCTTCCTCTTGCGCGGGGCAGGGTTTCCCACTCGGGGCCTCACCCTCCTCGAATATCCGGACACGAGACTAATCTAGTGGTCATTCCGAAACCAAAATCGGGAAAATTTCCCTTGCCTGAAAAACGGGGACAATTCCACCTTTTTTATTTTCTTGACGAATTTTCTAACGGGCGCAAGAGACTAAACTATCCTTCACCTTATTAAACCAGATAGAAGGAAAACTATCACTAACTTAGTTTGAAGAAATCAATGCTTTTTTCCTAACCAAAATTAGGCATAGCCGTTGATCTAATCATTTGAGGAAATCAACCCTTTTTTCCTATACCAAAGTCAGGCACAACCATTGATCTACTCATTTGAGAAATTCTTCTGGTTTTTATTTAACTACTCGAATTCTAAGCATATTCCTATTATTTCAATTTAATTATTAAAACTCCACTGATTCTAGTCGAACCCCATCCGGCCCAACCACTGGAATCGGTAGGACCAGACAATTACTCACCCACCCATAATTGAATGCCTTTCTTAACTTTTGCTTTCGAATACAGATACGCACACACTCCTCTTTAAAACTTTAACATATAAAATAATCCATTGGCAAATAGTTATTGGTTTACAGATGTCATAACTCAAAAATTCCATCCAGACCCTTGTTTCTCAAAAAACAGTATCACTCTGGACTCTCCTTTGAGACCAACTGGTCAGCACAACGAGATCCAGTAAACAGATTACAATAATCATTTCGTCCATCATACATATCTTCCCACGACATACGCATGGGTGTCATAGGCACTGCAAGCCCGTGCATCTCCTGGTCAGAACCCTCCAGCATCCTCCTTAGGTGTCCTGGAACTTCACTCAGGGACCGCTTTGTCGGCCCTCGCCTATCGTACTGGAAGCGTACCATTTTTCAACCATACCAAGGCTGGTCAGGTTTTGCCATGTGAGCCGTCCTTTGAACACTTCCAGCCAGCTGTTGCAACCGAACTTCCCTTAGAAAAACATATACCAAATGCTCCCTCCAGCATTCTAGCGTAAGACAATCATTTAAGAAAACAGGGTTTCTAAGCAAGTTTTTAGTTTGATTTTCTTTTGAATACAAGGAGTATTTCTTGAATCAGTATCCCCAAAACTTCTTGATCGGAATTTAGAATTTCATACCAGAATTCCTCGAATTTTATAACCTTGATCCACATATCAATTCGAAGGGCCTCAAACTTAGTTTCAGATTTGGCAGGAGTTTTGAGTGTGTTTTTCTAAACTGGTCACACTTTCTTTCCTCGAAACTGATGAAAGAGTTTGGTCTTGGTCATAGTCTGATTCTTCAAGGTTTGAGTCAAATAAGATTTTTCCTGAACTATCTTTCTCAAAAAGGTTTGGTAATTTAGTTACTATTTTACTGAATTTCTTTCTTTGAATATTCACTTAACTGATTTCTAAATTAGTTACGAATTCCAATGAGGAATAAATTAATCATTTATCTGAATATTTCGATCTCGATAGATTTTTGAATTTTCTTTTTTACAATCCGTGTGAATATAAAACGATAGAAATTTCTCTCTTAGAGTATTTAATTATTCATTTATCAAACACTCATAGAATTTAAACATAGAATTTTAAGAGAATTCTAATTTTGATATAAAAATTCTTTATGCATCTATTTCTGCACATAAAAATCAACTTGAATGGGAATAATACTTTTATTTAAAAAATCCTTTTATGCATCTATTTATGCATTAAATTTAATTTTTATAAAAATAACGCTTTTATAATAATAAAAAAATTCCTTTATGCATCTTTCTACGCATAGAAATCAATTTTAATAAGAATAACACTTTTGCAATAAAAAATTCCTTTATGCATCTTTCTATGCATAGAAATCAAATTTAATAAGAATAACACTTTTGTAACTAAAAAATTCCTTTATGCATAGAAATCAATTTTAATAAGAATAACACTTTTATAATAAAAAGTTTTCTTTATGCATCTTTCTATGCATAGAAATCAAATTTAATAATTAATATCAGTGATATCCATGCATATTCATAGGTGAATATGTACATAGAGTAATTAGAATATTTCTTTTAGATGCAAAAATGGTGGAAATTACTCTTTTGGAATAACATAAAAACAAACTTTCTTTTTCACAAAATTCTAGAAAATTTTGCCATAACCTCCTTTGTATGGCTCACCATTTCTCATTTTTATCTTTCTTCACTTAACTTAATTAACCCAATTTAGAATTATAGAACTCTAATCTACCCAATTTTCTAAATTCAAGAGAGTAAACAATAAGAAGAGTTTAATTAATCACTTAGTTAATCTTTCTAGGATTAAGAAAGGTTGGAATGTAAAGAAGAGAAGGGGGTGGCCTTTTCATCAAAGGCATAGCATTTGAATTTAATTCAATCATTTGCAAAACATAAAAATCAAGAAAACCATAGATTTTTCATTAAAATTCGTAAACAAAGTAAGAAAATTAGTTTACATGGAGCTTGTAAGCTCTCCTTTGGCTTGAGGGATTGAGGGTTCTACTCTTGTTTGAAGCAATAGTGGCCACCAATTCACTTTGGAGAGGATTAGGCCAAAAGCAATTGAATTATTAAAAATTTCAATGTAGATGGCTCAGGATAGGAGTAGAGTAATAGTGCATAAACACTATTAAGCTTTTACAAAAGGTGGAGGCTTCTATTTATAGGAAAAGTGAGCCTCTAACCAAGCAAACTGATTCTAGAGTTTTCCAGATCAGTTTCGTCAATTTTTGACCATTTTTGGGTCAGTTCAGCTTACTTTTTGGATCTAGATTTGAAACAGGAGAGAGGAGAGATGAAAATATCTCATTTTATTGATTAAAAATTGGGGGTAACGATAAGAAAAAGGTGCCTACTTCACGAGGGGAGATCCCCACACTTAGGTGTCAAAATTCAGTTTTTTAATTCTTTTCTTTGGTCCTTAGTCCACTCTTCATCTTATATGCGTATTTACTCATTTTTGGGGGGTTTTTCTTTTATTCTTCAATTTATCTCCTCCCTACATTTGGATTAATCTCATTGGCATGTCAAACCTTTGTTTAGACCTTAATCTAAAATTTTCTTAAAACAGGGGCCCTTAGGCTAAGGTCTTTTGTGCACATTATAATTTATTTCTAATGCACCTTAGGAATTTCTTTTTAAACTTCTGTTTCGGGGAAATTTATTTTAATAAGAAGGGATGTTTTTCCATCCAAAGATATCTAAAAACTGAATTATCTCTCTCTAGAATATTTTCTCTCTCTAGGTCGCCAAAATAGGTAGAAACAAGATCTTTTATTATTCTAAAAAGGGGATTGATTATAGGGAAAGAAACTGGACATCTTGAGGGATTGGGGAGGAATCTTACATCCTCTCCCACTTGAAAAACGCGAGATGTCCTCATCTCGCAAACTGGGGGTAATCCCACATCAGTTCGGCTTCTTTCTCCTAGGTGGCGTCTTCAAAAGAATTGAACTTCCATTTGACTAATAATTCTCTCAGAATTCTGTTCCTAAGAACCTTCTCTCGAACATCAAGGATTTCTTCACGTTGGAGTTCCATCTGCCCTTGGGTTGAAGAAGTTAAGAGTTCATCTCATAAGCACATGATTCGGGCTTGTGATACATACTTCTTAAGTAGGCTGACATGAAATACATTATGTACTTTAAGATGAGGAGGCAGAAGAAGTTCATAGGCTAAGTCACCTACTTTCTTTGTAATCAGATATGGCCCACAGTATCTAGGGGATAACTTCTTGTACTTCCCAAGAGATAGAGAACTTATTTTGGGGCATACTCGAATGAAGACCATATCTGCTTCTGTCTATCCTAGGCAGCTTTTATATCCTTGCGAATTGACTGCATCTGTTGCTCCATGTTGTCAAGCATCTGTCTGGATATCTCGACCCTAATCAATGGGTCGGACCAAGTTAATGGTGTTAGGCAATCTTGTCCATATAGAGCTTTGAAAGGGCTCATCTCGATACTTCGGTGATAAGAAGCATTGTAGGCGAATTCAACTAGGTGCAGATAGCTTAGCCATTTCTTAGGTTCCCTGCCACACAGCATGACCGAAGTATATCTTCGATTACTTGGTTCACCCTTTCTGTTTGACCATCGGTCTCGGGGTGGTAAGCTATGCTGAGATCCAAGAAAGTTCCTACTGCTTCGAAGAATGCAGTCTAGAATCTTGATATGAATTTGGGATCTCGATCACTTACTATTCTCCTGGGTAGGCCATGCAATCTGAAGATTTCCTTGAGGAACACTCTGGCCACATCCACTGCAGTGTAGGTTTCTTTTAGTGGAATTAGATGGGCAGCTTTGGTTAGTCTGTCAACTACCACGAAGATGGACTTATAACCTGATTGCACTGAAGGTAGTCTAGTAATAAAATCCATACTGATACATTTCCACTTCATCTGGGGGATGTATAATGGATGTAACTTCCCAGGCATTTTTACTCTCTCAGCTTTGACTTTCTGACATATCAGGCATTGACATACATGATTAAGTACATCCTTTTTTAGTCCAAGTTAAAAGAAGTTTTTCTTTACAGACATGTAGGTCTTGATGAAACCTAGATGTCCTGCTATAAGGCTATCATGGGCTTCATTCAGAATTTGACCCTTAGTTCCCTCATCATTGGGAATGCATAGCCTGCTATTACAATACATAATTCCTTCATCCAGGCTATACCCTTGAACACGGTTGTTCAACTCTTGATGAGGAGTTTTGCTTTCCTGCATAAGTAGGGTAGCAATAGGGCCAAAGAATCTACCTGCATGATATTACTTCATTAATCAATGGATTTGACACCACTGTGATCAAGGAGGCTTTTCTGCTGAGGGCATCTGCTACCACATTTTCTTTGCCTGGGTGATACTTGATTTCAAAATCAAATTCCTGCAGGGTCTGCATCCACCTTCTTTGTGCATGTTGAGATCCTTCTAAGTGAAGATCCACTTTAAGCTCTGATGATCTGTAATCAAAGTGAATCTTTGACCCAGTAGGTAATGTCTCCACAACTTCAGGGCATAGACTACTGAAAGTCACTCTAGGTCGTGGATAGCATAATTTCTCTCATGCGTTCTAAGTTTTCAGGATTCATAGGCCACTGCATGACCTTCCTGCTACATGGGCGCACCTCCTAGGGCAAAACCACTAGTATCAGTTATTACTACCTCAAAGGGTAGAGCGAAATTTGGTAACTTCAAAATGGGATTGGTTACCAAGGCGGTCTTCAACTTATCAAAAGCACTCTGACACCTGGCAGACCATTGAAACGGGGTATTCTTCTTGAGAAGATTAGTTAGGGGGGAAGCTATGAGAGCATACTTAGGTATAAAAATTCTATACCAACCAGCTAATCCCAAGAATCCCCTGACTTCTTTCACTGTCTTTGGTTCAGGCCAATCTATGACTGCTTGGACTTTTGCAAAATCTGCAGAAATTCCATCTTTAGATATACCAAAAAGCCCAAGTATTCAACATGGTCGACAGAGAAAGTGCATTTACTCTTTTTTGCAAAGAGTTGGTGCTTCCTTAGAATCTCAAGAACTTTACGAACGTGAGCTTCATGGTCAGCTGCATTCTTTGAGTAAATCAGAATATCATCAAAGAAAACAAGAACAAAATCATTCAAGTATTCTCTGAGAATGTCCTGCATTAGGTGATTAAATGTAGCTAGGGCATTTGTCAATCCAAACGGCATGACAGTAAATTCATAGTGCTCATAGCAATATTGATAACTGTCTTCGAGATATCTTGATCATTTGAGATCTATCTTTGTGAAGATCTGGGCTCCATTTAGCCTGTCTAGAAGCTCATCAATTTTGGGGATAGGATACCTATTCTTAACTATCAGAGCAGCAGCAGCAGAGCTGATTGAGACCTCTGTGTAATCCACACAGAGTCTGAATGTTCCATCCTTCTTTTTCTGAAAGAGAACTAGCACTCCCCAAGGTGAAACATTGGGTCTTACAAACCCTTGTTCTAACAGCTGCCTAAGCTTTTCCTTGAGTTCAATGGCTTCAGGGACTAGCATTTTATACGTGCGCTAGGCTACTAGGCTGAGCTTCGAGGGTCAATTCTATCTCATGATCTACTTCCCGAATCGGAGGCATCTTAGCTTTGCTGGGAATAAATCATCATACTCACTTAACCATTCTGGTTCTTAAGCCTTTAACTTTGTGTCTACCGGATTCATTTTGACAACATAAATGAGCTGCTTCTTTCTAAGTCCTTTCAGTAACCTAGAAGCTTTTACTATAATTGCAAGTCTGGGGATCCGAAAATTCCAATTCCTTGAACTTTGTTCCCGTGAAGGTCACGGAATGCAATGGTTCCATTGTGACAATGAATGCCAGCTTGATTTTTGTGGAGCCAATCCATTCCAAGGATTCCGTCAAAAAACTCCCAAAGAGGTAAGCCTCTCTGAACTGGCAGTAAATTACATTCCCATCTAGATTAAACTGAATACGATCTGTCTCATGGTGAGTGAAAAGAATCTTCCCACTGGCCAATTTAACTTGCATAGGTTTCCCTGATTTCTGTTCTAAGACTAGCTTACGTAAGCATCCTGGGGAAATAAATGAATGAGTACTGCCTGAATCAATCAAAAGCTTTAATGGCTTACCCTTATACTCAGCTGGAGCATGGATGACAGAGCATTGATGATTTGGCCATTGGGTTTCAATTGCAGCATAAATCTAACCTCTTTCCTCTTCCACTACTTCTGCTATCATAACTGCTCTGACTGCTGCTACAGATTGGGGCGGAACTCTTTCTCTTTGGTTACCCCAGTTCTGGGAGGGAGTTCTGAGATTACTCTGAACAGAGGTAGATGGTTGAGCTAGAGACTGATACAAAGGGGCCCTGGGTCCTTAACTTCCCTGTCCTCTTGGCAGGTTTCGGGCAGTCTTTAAGCTGGTGACCGAAACGCTGACACCCAAAACACAATGTTCTCACTTCTAAGCTCATCCCTTTGAATCCTTGAAAGAGGTGGGGCTCCTGAGAAAGTGTTCTAAGGGAAGGGTCTTCCTTCACTTCTGAATTTCCCAACATCTTGATTCTGATTAGGGCCTTGCTGCCTCTTTGGGGGTGGAAAGTTTGAAGCACTTCCTGGGGTTTGGAACCTTTTAAAGTTTGAGGGTGCAGGCTTCGGCAAGATCTTAACCACAAATGCTTTGGCAAAGTCCTTTGCCATTCTGACAACTTCTGCCATTGAGACTGGTTTGGCATTTTTCACTAAAGTGTCTAATGGCTCGTTCATCCCTCGAATGAATCTGGCCCTGCTCTTCATCCAAAAGTGGAGAATATTTGAGGAGAAGGGCAGATGCCTAATGGTATTCTTCAATCGTCTGGCTATCCTGCTTTAGTTTCAAGAACTCATTCATTTTGGTTTCCAGGAAGCCCGGAGGACAGAACCTCTTCCTGAGGTAAGCTTTAAGATCTGACTAGGTCTTGGTATTTTGGTTGAGACGGTTTGTCTTGCAATGGTTCCTCCATGCGACCCTGGCCGTTTCCACAATTTTCAATCTGGCGAGAGCCATCTTGCTCTTCTCGTTATAACCGATTACATCGAAATACTCTTCCATTGCCTCGATCCATTTTTCCACTACTTCTCTTAACTGTTCCTCTTCACCCCCCTTGAAGGGACCAGGTTGGGATCGGTGCAGGGCTTTACGAACGTCCAGATCTAACTCTTCATCATCGGTAAGAGGATCCGGCTGCCTACCACGGCCCGTGCGCCTCATGATTCTAACAAAATGATATTTTTGTCAACTTAACTTTGTCATCAGATTTATGACTATTTAATTTTTGAGATTTATTTCTTAAACAATAAATATTCCATCATAATTCTTGAAAACAAGATTCATTCTGATAATTTTATTAACCAATATTCATAACCATGAAAACAATTTGGAATCTTTTGCAAAACATCTTTTATTATCAAAAGTTTTTGATATATACATAGAGCGTCTGGGCTCCAAAAGTCACCGCCTCAATCGCGTAGGCATAAAAAGGCGATACTGCGATAGAGACATGCTATGATACACACAATTCATCACTGATAATGGTGCTGTAATTCTTCTCCTAAGAATAAAGCGGCTAAGGAGTCTAAAAATACGGCAAGAAATTTTAAAATTTCGGGGTGAGATTATAGAGTTGTACATAATGAATAACTCCTAGCCTTATCAAGATCATGGCTAGCGAGATATTTTGTCCGAGTCTCTGTCATTGATTGGTATTGATGTGAATACTTTGCCCTCCAGAGGACCACATATGCTGACGTCGCTCAAGTGGATCAGGAAAGTATAGATCCTCAAAATGATGAGTGAGCCTTACTCTGCTTCCCCGGGTTGTAGCGAAGTTGATGAGATTTTCGAAGGTAAAGGCGATCATATCCTGATTGGGAAAGTCGAGGAATACTAGACAGATTTGGGGTATCCATCTAAAAATCCAGTTCAATTTATGAGTTTTCAATTTATGAAGTTTATTTTAAACATAATCTTAACAAAGTGAAAACATTATTTTCCAAATTTACTTTAAAATTTTACGCAATTTTTGCTGCTTTTTCGTAAGTTTACAACAGCGCTCTGATACCAGAGCTGTGAGACCCATCTACCCCCTCCGCGCATTCCCGAGGTTGCTAGCAGTCAGGGAAGTAGCTTCCTCTTGCACGGGGCAAGGTTTCCCACTCGGGGCCTCACCCTCAAATGTCCGAACACGAGACTAATCTGGTGATCATCTCGAAACCGAAACCGAAAAAATTTTCCTTACCCAGAAAATGGAGACGATTCCACCTTTTTGATTTTCTTAACGATTTTTCTAACGGGGTCAAGAGACTAAACTATCCTTCACCTGATTAAACCAGATAGAAGGAAAACTATCACTGACTTAGTTTGAAGAAATCAATGCTTTTTTCCTAACTGAAATCAGGCACAGCCGTTGATCTAATCATTTGAGGAAATCAATGCTTTTTTCCTAACTGAAGTCAGGCACAGCCATTCATCTACTCATTTGAGAAATTCTTCAGGTTTGTATTTAACTACTCGAATTCTAAGCGTATTCCTATTATTTCAATTTAATTATTAAAACTCCACTGATTCCAGCCCTACCCCATCCGGCCCATGGGTTACCACCCAACCACCACTAGAATCGGTAGAACCAAACAATTACTCACCCACCCATAATTGAATGCCTTTCTTAACTTTTGCTTTCGAATACAGATACGCACACACTTCTCTTTAAAACTTTTGCTTT